>NC_071272.1:19113537-19286037 GCF_023375685.1 Ictalurus furcatus | reverse complement strand
TTCTGGTGAAACAAATTCTCACCTTTCCTCACTGGAAGTATATGTGTGTGGGTGCAGTGATGTTTATGGCTGGTTTATACTTTTGCATTGACATGTATTTTTTCCTCAGTATAAATAGAGGGTTCATGGGTGAGCGTGGCACACAGAGATGCTCTGACTACAGTAATGATATCGTGGCAGGTGTGAATAGAAACTGCACCGCTTTATACCGGCTGTAATTATAATGGGCCAGTTAAACTGAAGTGCCACTTGATACTACTGAATGCATGTGAATGAAAACACTTCCGAAATCATTTTGTTGAGAATTGGCTTTCCCTTTTCTGTAAACGCTATGCTCGTGTCCAAGTTTGCTCTGGGATACGGGGTCCCCGAAGTATAAACCAGCCTTTAGTTAGTAGTGAACTCTCCTATGCTTGTTTATTAAGCTTCATCTCAGTTTGTACTCTTTCATCTGTACCTTGTGCTGGAAAGATTCAAATGTTCACATACATCGATTTGTTTTTTTTTTGTTTGGCATCTTACACACAGATCTCTAGTAGGCGTTTCTATTGCTGGTTGTCATGGTTTCATCTAGTCTTCACACGTTTGGGTTAACCATGACAAACTATGTTACCCCCTGTGGCAGGGTGTAATAAAAGTTTGATTTGCGCCGATGGGTGATGTTTAACACCATAGTTTTACTTCTCTGTTGCATAACGCTAAACATTACTTTGTCACATCACCTAGATCCTCCCACTTTGCTTAATCCCCCCGTCACTCAAATTCATTAACAGTTAACAACACCCATCTGCGTTTGTTGCACTGCATCACTGTTGGTCTAAGCACAGGGTTAAATTCTGCATCCTTCTCATCCTGGTAATGTGGACAGGATGAATCTAACGCTGTTCCTGATTCATTCATTCATTCTCTCTCTCTCTCTCTCTCTCTCTCGCTCAGAGTCGCTTAGAGGAGCTGCATCGGCTGTGGGATCTGCTGCTGCAGAAGACTAAGGAGAAAGGTGTGCGTCTGCTGCAGGCCCAGAAACTGGTGCAGTACCTGAGGGAGTGTGAGGATGCCCTGGACTGGATCACGGACAAGGTCACACACACACACACACACACTGTGAAGTGGTACGTTTTAGTACAGTAATAGTAAGTGAATAGAAAATAGATAGACAGACAGATAGATGGGTTGATGGAAAGTTTGATAGAAGGATGGATGGGGTAATTGATGAATGGAAGGGTAATTTGATGGACGGGTGGAAGAATAGATGGATAAAGTTGGTGTTTAAAAAAAGATTTGTCCTGCCTGAATGTGATCAATATAATATAAACACAGAGAAAAGTCATAAACTAAACACACACGTTCACTGTTACAGGAAGCCATTGTCACCTCTGAGGAGCTGGGTCAGGACCTGGAGCATGTGGAGGTCCTGCAGAAGAAGTTTGAGGAGTTCCAGACAGACCTGGCAGCCCACGAGGAGCGCGTGAACGAAGTGAACCAGGACGCAGCTAAGCTAACTCAGGAGAACCACCCAGAGACCGAGCTGATCCTGAAGAAGCAGGAGGAGGTGAACACGGCATGGCAGAGGCTGAAGGGTCTGGCCCAGCAGAGACAGGGAAAACTGTTCGGAGCTGCCGAGGTGCAGCGTTTCAACCGGTGCGTCACTTGGAACAGAACAATGCTAATTGGAAGGGTTAACCACGCGTTGGATATAACGGTGCAGTTCGTGTGGAATGAAATCAGTGGCCTAAATTTTTTTTTTCCTTTTTCTGTTCTGCAGGGATGTGGACGAAACCATCAGCTGGATCAAAGAGAAAGAGCAGCTCATGGCCTCTGACGATTTCGGACGTGACCTAGCCAGTGTTCAAGCTCTGCTGCGCAAACATGAGGGGCTTGAGAGGGACCTGGCTGCCCTGGAGGATAAGGTCAGTCTCAGGGTGACCTCCTTCACTCTCAACAATCACAAAAGTGCCTTCTTATACATGCGCACCTGTCACCATCTCTGAGTTACCTCCTGTGTGTGTGTGTGTGTGTGTGTGTGTGTGTGTGTGTGTGTGTGTGTGTGTGTTCGTTCAGGTGAACACTCTGGGTGGTGAAGCAGAGCGTCTGCAGCAGACTCACCCCCAGAACGCCTCTCAGATCCACCTCAAGAGAGACGAGCTCATTACCAACTGGGAGCAGATCCGCACGCTGGCTGCCGAGCGCCACGCCCGCCTCAACGACTCCTACAGGTGTGCATTTTCTCCTCCATGAATAAATACCAAGCTTTTTTTTTTTTTTTTAACGTTTTATTTAATAAGCAATTTAGTAGCTAGTAAATGGTGATTATTTCAAGTTTCAGGTAAATTTTTTTTTTTTTTTTTCTTTCAAAATTTTTTTTTGTCCTCTAGATGCTGCTGCATGTTGTACAGTTTTGTAAACGTTATCATTTTTGAATTAATATAAATACCCATAGGTCAGTGTTCTTACTTTAGCCGTGCTACATCAGCAGCTCTGATTTCCTGATCGGGAATTTAAGCAGAACTCTGATCGGTGGTTGTGTCTCTGTTTTCCAGGCTTCAGCGTTTCACCGCTGATTTCCGCGACCTCACCAGCTGGGTGACTGAGATGAAGGCTCTGATCAATGCTGACGAACTGGCCAATGACGTCGCTGGGGCTGAAGCGCTGCTCGACCGACACCAGGAACACAAGGTGGGCCTCGTTTGTTTCAGATCCACCATGATGTCCCCCCCCAAAATATTCCATCTTCTTTTCCAAATCTCTGACATAACGGCGACATTAAAGCGACTGTGGTTTTGTTTATAGGGAGAGATCGATGCCCACGAGGACAGCTTTAAATCCACAACCGAGGCAGGGGAGGCTCTCCTGAACACCGGACACTACGCGTCAGAGGAGGTCAAGGAGAAGGTAGGACCAGCATCAACGCCGCACTACCTCACATCACACCTGCCCGTAGGAAGACTCGTTAAAACATTCACCATCTGACTTTAACATAAACGTAAACTTTTTTTCATTGGATTCCCCATCTACAATAAGGAATTTTATATAATAATAATAATTTGGCAGTTTCAGATCACACATAATGCTGTCTTCCTTCAAGCCGGTGAATCTGAACAAAGCAGATAATGATCGTAATCATTAGCATGCACGCAAACACACTAAATCCTGTTTTGTGTGTGTGTGTATAGCTGGGAATTCTAGCGGAGGAGAAGGAGTCTCTACTGGAGCTGTGGGAGCTGCGCAGACAGCAGTATGAACAGTGCATGGACCTGCAGCTCTTCTACAGGGACACTGAGCAGGTCGACAATTGGATGAGCAAGCAGGAGGTGTGTGTGGTGGTGTCTTTTTTTTCTTGAAAACGCTGCCGTATTGACTTTCAGTTTCTTCAATAGATTCTGTACATGAATGTAAAATTTAAGCAAGTGTACACTACCGGTCCAAAGTTTAGAGACACTTGACTGAAACGATTCTCATGATCTTAAAAACCTTTCAATCTGAAGGTGTATGATTACATGTGTGAAATCGGTGTTGTAGACAAAGATATAGTCGTATAATATAACACATTCATCTCTTTCATTAGAAAACAAACATTTTATTATTTACCAAAAAATCATCATTTTTTTTTTTTTAAATGGGTGACTCGGAGCAAAATATTTGGAAAAGCAGCTGATATGTGTCCAGCATAGGTGGGAACTCCTTTAATACTGTTTAAAAAGCATCTCAGGGAAATTCCTCAAGAAATCGGTTGAGAAAATACCCAGAATACATTTCTGGAAATTCTAGGCAAAAAGTGTGTTTACATTGTAGATGGTAAAATGCTTAACCCTGTCCTTCTGTCAGGCTTTCCTTCTGAACGAGGACCTGGGTGACTCTCTGGACAGCGTTGAGGCCCTGCTGAAGAAACACGAAGACTTTGAGAAATCACTCAGTGCCCAGGAGGAGAAGATCACTGTGAGCTACCACACCATTCTGTTTCACTCTGCTTTACCTCTGCATCCATTTTTTTTAACCAACATCCTTCACTTTTAAAAAATAAAATAATAATAATTAATTAATTCACAGCACGTTCTGAACTTTTGTTTTGTGTGGCATTGTCTTTAGGCCCTGGATGAATTCGCCACCAAGCTGATCCAGAACAATCACTACGCCAAGGAGGATGTGGCCACCCGCAGAGATGCAGTAAGTAAACCACAGCACCCCGTTCCTGACCTCCCCCCCTTTTTTTTTCTTTTCTTTTTTTTAATGACGTCTTTATTCATGCCGATGACCGACTAAATCCGAAACGTTTCAGTTGCTGAGCAGACGTAACGCGCTGCACGATCGCGCTCAGTCCCGCCGCGCTGCCCTGGAGGACTCCTTCCACCTGCAGCAGTTTTTCCGTGACTCGGATGAGCTCAAGAGTTGGATCAACGAGAAGATGAAGACCGCCACAGACGAGGCCTACAAAGTGCGTTCATGATTAAGTGCTGTAGTTGCAGTTTTTTTGTTGTTATTTTTTGTGTGTGTGTTTTCACATTGCGCTCTTTCTGCAATCATTTTCTCTCTCTTACACACACACACACACACACACACACACACATAGGACCCCTCCAACCTGCAGGGAAAAGTGCAGAAGCACCAGGCCTTCGAGGCAGAGCTTTCCGCCAATCAGAGCCGTATCGACGCTCTGCAGAAGTCGGGTCAGGAGCTTATCGACGGGAAACACTATGCCTCTGCTGAGGTGGCCACTCGCATGGACGAGGTCAGCTCCCAGTGGAAGAAACTTTTGGAAGCCACTGAGCTCAAAGGTAATAACTTATATGTACATTTATTAGTAGTAGTAGATTTTTATTACTATTACCATTGTATTATTGTTAAACAGTGGCATTCTCACGGCTCCGTGTGTGTCGTGCTTAATCAGGCATTAAGCTGCGTGAAGCCAACCAGCAGCAGCAGTTTAACCGTAACGTAGAGGACATCGAGCTGTGGCTCTATGAAATGGAGGGTCACCTGGCCTCTGATGACTACGGCAAAGACCTGACCAGTGTTCAGAACCTGCAGAAGAAACATGCCTTGCTGGAGGCTGACGTGGCTGCACACCAGGTGAGCTACCTTCATAAGTGTTTAGCTCCGATACTGTTTGGAGAGGTTGTACAGTATATCATGGAAATGTTATGGATAGCTTTCCAGAAACATGGAGGAAAAACATCTTTAAAAAAATGCTATTACAAACTCCAGCCCAGTTTGCTCTCTCACTACGTGAGCTGTCTCTCACTAGGTTAGCTTTCAATTACTAGGTTAACTCTTGCTTGCTAGGTTAGTTCGCGCTTATCAGGTCACTCAGACTCTTTAAACCAGTTAATAAAAGCTGTTTTGGATGGGACAAGCAACATCGGCCATGTTCTTCTCTGCAGGACCGCATCGACGGCATCACCATCCAGGCCCGGCAGTTCCAGGAAGCCGGCCACTTCGATGCCGATAACATCCGGAAGAAGCAGGAGGCTCTGGTAGCTCGCTACGAGGCTCTGAAGGAGCCCATGGCTGCACGAAAACAGAAGCTGTCGGACTCTCTGCGGCTGCAGCAGCTGTTCCGGGACGTGGAGGACGAGGAGACGTGGATCAGAGAGAAGGAACCCATCGCTTCATCTACCAACAGGGGTGAGGCTGAGGAATCAAACTAGCTGGATCAGGAGCAGATTGAATGTTATAACGGTGTTAAAACTGTGCTTTGGTTTCTGTTTCTCCTTCAGGTAAAGACCTGATTGGTGTGCAGAACCTGCTGAAGAAGCACCAGGCCCTGCAGGCGGAAATCACCGGGCACGAGCCCCGCATCAAGGCTGTTACTCAAAAGGGCGAGGCCATGGTGGATGAGGGTACGTGCTGCTCTTTCTTCTCAAACAAGAATTTAACCGTGCTTGCAAAACAGCTCGGTCAGCGTGACCGTCGAGCCTAAAGTTAAAGTTTCATATCCACGCTGGTCTGGTGAACACGTGAACAAAACGACATGTGTGATGCCACAAATATGAAGCTGCCTTCCTCGTAGGACAGCGTTTATCTCGGGAGAGCGTGAAGCTGTACCGCTCTGGTTTCCAGGGCACTTTGCTGCTGAGGATGTGAAGGCCAAGCTGGCAGAGCTGCACGGTCGCTGGGACACTCTGAAAGGGAAGGCAACTCAGCGAAGGCAGGATCTGGAGGACTCCTTGCAGGCCCAGCAGTACTTCGCTGATGCCAACGAGGCCGAATCCTGGATGAGGGAGAAGGAGCCCATTGTAGGCAGCACCGACTACGGCAAGGACGAGGACTCTGCTGAGGTGTGTGTGTGTGGGGAGGTTGGCGGGGTTTGTTTCGTTTTGTTTTAGCCACATTAACGTTTTCTGCTAAAGAAATTCAAGCTAGACAAACTGATATGAAAGAAACCAGGCTAATTTAAATATCTAATACAGAAAGCATAATCACAATGGGTTCCTCTGTCTTGAATTTGGGGGGAAATCACATTACAAGCATGCATATATATATTTTTATTTTTGGAAAGCAGAGTCGGGGGGTTTCTTGTCTTCAAAAGCAATGTAATAACCATTTTGTTGAATGTTCTGGACGTTGACTGTGTGATGTAAATGTGCTTGAAAGTTTGACTGAGGCTGTACAGTGGAAATGTATTATACTAGAAACTGTACCCTCGAGCCTAAAGTTTCTCTTGGCCATTTTGTGTCAAGTCTAATAGCGGAGATGTTTGGATCGCTCCTCAAGCCAGTATACTCCAGCTCATTCTGGATTTCTTGCTCCTCAGGCCCTGCTGAAGAAACACGAGGCACTGATGTCAGACCTGAGCGCTTACGGAAGCAGCATCCAGTCCCTGAAGGAACAGGCTCAGGCCTGCAGGGTGAGTGTGTCGTCGTCTCGTTAAAGCATCCACAAAGTCGCACTCTCCAGCAGAGTAAAGAGTAAATCTGAACCTGATCTCCTCTTGCTGCTCTGTCCTACAGCAACAAGTTGCTCCTACTGATGATGAGACTGGTAAGGAGTTGGTGCTTGCCCTCTATGACTACCAGGAAAAAAGTCCTCGTGAAGTCACCATGAAGAAAGGAGACATCCTCACCCTGCTCAACAGCACCAATAAGGTAGAACCCAAAAGCACCACTCGGTTTGAACAACTTATCGAGGGCTGTTTGGTAGAAACAGTGACATAGCTGAGGCTGTTCCGTATGCCACGTCTGCTCCTCAGGATTGGTGGAAAGTGGAGGTGAACGACAGGCAGGGCTTTGTGCCGGCGGCATACGTTAAAAAGCTGGACCCGACTCAGTCGTCCTCCCGCGAGAACCTGCTGGACGAGCAGGGCAGCATCGCGCTACGCCAGGATCAGATCGAAAACCAGTAAGTGCACCTTTTAGTCCTTTTAGTCCACATTTTAGCACTTGAGATTTGATCTAACATCTTAACAAACTGCTTTCTATCTTTAACATAAGGGCGCTTTCACATATCCGTTTGAATGGAACACGTATCTTTACATCACAATCATACAGTCCACAGTTCCATGCAAAGCCTAGAATGGTTCTATTGAGAACGTAATTCAGCTCGACTGCTGAATTGAGCCATGAGTCTCAAACCGAGCCAAAGGACAGAGCTGTAGCGCTGTTTTTTGGGAATCTGGACCAATGCACAAAAAGGGAAAATAAATACTGGAATCTGCTACACAAATATTATTTATATAATTATTTATGGCATTCTCTAATCATTTAATTTGGGGTTGCCTTTGAGGGTTTTTTTCCCCTTTATGCACATTTGCCAAGTGTTTGTTTCCCCTTTTCCCTCGCTGCATTTCTGACCAGTGAATGAGTTTTACGAGTTTGTTTTTTTTACTCACATGCGAGTAATTCACTTTGATTCAGCCTCGGCAAAATGGACTAATAGGTGTGAAAGTGCCCTATAACGTATTAAACATTTTACTTCCTGTAACAACCAGCTCCAGTCAGACAACTAAACAGTCCAGGTCCCTGACTCTTCTTTCAGTCTTACTAATATCTCTGCCTTTTTTTTATTCTTCTTCTGCTTCTCCTAATCTCTTCTCTACCGCCTGCATGCGTGTGCTCGGCCTGCCCTGTGGCAGGAACGTGGCCACCAAGGAGGTGTGCAGCGTGTCTGTGCGCATGAAGCAGGTGGAGGAACTGTGAGTAGGACCCAGGCTTGTGCTCTTTCTCTCACCCGTCACCTTAACCCATCGTCTCCGTTAGTCGCCGATGCTTCTGTAGCCGTCATGTCCCGAATCTTGCCTTCATTAACGTTTTCCATTTCATCTCTTTCTCTTTCCTGCAAGGCTTCACTTCTATTCAATAAAGGAATAGAAGTCATATCTGTTTCTCCTGAAGCTTGCCTAAGAGTCAGGTGATGCTTCAACATGGTCATTGTCAGCTTTTCATCACATCCTTTCACTCTTCTCCTTCACCGCTTTGTAGTGTGCATCTTAGCCAGCGGTGCATTCGTGCTAGATCGAAGCAAATTGTAGCGTGGGTTATGGCTGAGGTAAACCATGAGGTGTAACCGAGAGATTGTTAGCGTGGGAACTCCTCACTCTGGCTGGCACAGTGAGACTTTAGGGGGGAAAAAAACTAGGTTCCTTCACATTGCTTTGGATAATGAGTGATTTGTTTGTAAAGGAGTTTTACTTGAAGCCCTCTCTGATGGAAAATATCAGGGTAATATGAGGACGAGGCATTACTGTTATCACTATAACGGCACGTTTTTTATCGCTTTAAATTTGGTTACAGCTTTACCTCGGACTGTTACTGGAGACTCCTTCCATGAAAAAAAGTCTCCTTGCAGAAAACCTAACCATTATCAACAATTCCACCTGTTGTTATTATTATATATTTATGTGGAACGGCTGCACTGCAAGTCCATGTGAATCAGCTGTAAGTATAGAAAGATAACCATTTAGAACAAGCACATGTGTTTTGCAGCTGCACTATTGATAGAGCTGCTGTTATAGAAAACTAATCAACACCTTCTGATAATCAGAATTTGCATCAGATTAACAGATCTTTTTGCCGTTCCTCATATGGGGCGCTAGTATCTAGGTGCTGTACTGTTAACTGTTCATTTCACCAGCCCATATAGTGTCATCTTAACAGTAGTTACCAGCAGCTAAGTAGCTCTGGCTGTTGTTTATTTTTCCTTCAGAATGCTTAGTCTTATTTTGTTCTGGATCAGGAGATTGAATATAAAACTGCTGTTGAAGCAGTAGTGAAACATCCAGTCAGGGTGGAGGTGGAGAACGCAAACTAAATCTGAACCACAGGATTTACCTTTTGGCCATAACTTTTAGAGATCGGTTTAAGCCCTGATTTGAGCTCTGAACCTCCTCTCATCTGCTTCAGGTATGGCACCCTGCAGGAACTGGGCGAGAAGCGGAAGGACATGCTAGAGAAGAGCTGCAAGAAGTTTATGCTGTTCCGCGAGGCTAATGAGCTGCAGCAGTGGATCAACGAGAAGGAGGGAGCGCTGACCAACGAGGAGGTGGGGTCTGACCTCGAACAGGTGGAGGTGCTGCAGAAGAAGTTTGATGATTTCCAGAAGGTACGTTCTTTCCAAATGCGGTTGTGTAGTTGAACAGTTAGATCAAATCTGCCTCTGTGATGTCATTGTGGTGTTGGGTTTTTTTTCCCCCGAATCAGGATCTGAAGGCAAACGAGTCTCGTCTGAGGGACATCAACAAGGTGGCATCAGAGCTGGAGTCGGAGGGACTGATGGCTGAGGAGGCTCCAGTGATGCAGGCTCAGGTGAGACACCAATTTGGCTGGCTCAGATCTAATGCTGTAGGGGTCGGCAATCATAAATTCAACCAAAATTTAGACCCCCCCCCCCGCATTAATAATGTTAATAATGCTAACTGCCATAAAACTTTAGCTAGTGCATTAACACAGTTATTTATATAATAACTAGAATTTGCACTACAGGCTACACAACTGATAGGGGGTGGGGTTTTTAAAAAAAAAAATTTTAATAAATTTTTTTGTCTGTCTATTTATTTATTTATTCATTCATTCATTCATTCATTCTCGGGCTGATGGGTGGTGTGTATGTCGGACTACCGTGAAGTCATTGATAATTTTCCATCGGACTAATCCTCAATTACGGAAGCCATAAGCGGCCATGCATTTATTTTCCCTCTTTATTATTTCCTCGTGATCTCGACCCAACAAAAAGCTGATTTTGTTTCTGAAAATTTCACACCTTGTGAATAAGACCGGTGAAAACATGAAAGAAAGAAAAAAATAGCGCATGGCCATTTAGGGATTCCGTGCTAAATAGCTAGCTAACTAGTAGCTTCATTAAATAGAGACTAGAGAGACGTGTCCGAGCGAAATATTAAATCAGATATGCTGGTGTTAGACTGTTATCACATAAAATGATTTTTAATCTGTAATGAACATGTCCTTATATCACAATGTACAATCCATAATATTCTCTTTCCCTCCTTTCCTCCAGCAGCAACAAGAGCTATTGGGCTCAGCTCCTGGCAAGGTACATGTCATTTTTAGTACTGCGTACACCTAGCCGCATGCCTGAGACGATAAAATCATTTCAAACAGTTATAATTCGTATTTCTGCTACTAATATTCACTTCCTGTTTTACAGGATGAAGCTGATTCAAAAACTGCCTCTCCCTGGAAGGTAATATAACTTGAACTGAATGTTTAGCGCCAATCCGAGTGGTGATAACGTCTCACTTACTGTTCTCCGTATTAGAAACGTGTGTGCATGCTAGGGTAGAACGATGTACAGTACACTAACGTGGTGACTTTTTTCTCCTGATTGGTGTGGTGATTTTTTTTGTTTTGTTTTGTTTCCTCCTGTTTTCACTCTCCCCTGATCTTTTTCCACCTCGGTGTAGTCTATTCGCGTGGCTGTCCAAACGACGGCTAACTTTAATACTATTAAGGTAAGAAACCTGTTGTGCCCTTCCTCTAGGACATCACCTCTTCCCCTCACTAAATCCTCTCATCCTGTCCTCATGCCTGAAGGACTAACCCTCCACCCTCCACCTCACCATCGTCCTGTGCTCCCAGGCTGCTGCGTTGTCCGTTTCTGTTCTTATTCATTACCTAAACATCCATGCAGTGGTGTTTAAAAGCATCAGTCCAGCGTGCGTCTCCAACAGCTCACAACCTGACCACTCTGCATATTTGTCTTGTAATGTCATTGTGGCTGTAAAAGGTGATTTAATATACATATTCGAGCCCTGGATAGAGACCGTGTCACTTCCCTATAGATTTGTTTCACTGATTTGTAAAGCCCTGGGCACAGAGTGATGACATCAGCTATCTAGGGCTCTAATATGGAGATCTGTGGCCGTAGCTCCCTGTTTTTATCTGATCTGTTGTCTGCATTCAGTCATCCTTAATCATGAACCCATGTCGTTGATTGTCACCTCCTCCAAGACATCCTGTTCATCTTAATCAAACAATGGCTATGTTTACATGCACACCAGCGCTTCACTGTTAGCCTAAAATGCCCTAATTTATACAATTGAGCCTAAAATTTATTTTATTTATACAATTGAGGGTTAAGGGTCTTGCTCAAGGGTCCAGCAGTGGCAGCACTGAGATTTGAACTCACAACCTTTCAATCAGCAGTCCAATGTCTAAAAGCTTCATTGCTTGATTGATTTGATTTATTGCTGGTCTTGCTGAGCCATTCTTGATTTCAAACATACTTTAGAATCACTTGTCACTTAACACAGGTGAGAACGGCAGGCAAGAGCATTAGGTGTTTTGTTCAAACAGCGACACTTTTTAGAGTACAGCAAGCTCCACCTCCAAAGTTCTTTGCAACGACCGTTTTAGAGGCAGTATATTTTTACAGGTGTGTCAGCATGTTCTGTAACTACACGAAGCAAAGAATATGTGTGGGGGGGGGGAGAAAAATTGCAATTTCATTTAGAAATGATTGTCTTGTCTCAGAACAACACACTTTAGGTAAAAGTTTTCCAAAGTACACGAAGAAAGATACACATTGTAACATTTAAATCTGGAAAGTCTGGAATTATTTATAAAAAATTTTTTTTTTAAAAGGCTGAACTGTTGTGTGGGCAACATGCTGTAAATGTTTCGACTCAGTTGCGCTGTAGTGTGCGTGTAAACGTAGCGAACAGTTGACCGGATGCTGATGGCTGAACCCCGGGTGTTTACAGGAGCTGAATAACCGATGGAGATCGCTGCAGCAGCTAGCAGAGGACAGGAGTAACATGCTGGGAAGTGCCCACGAGGTGCAGAGGTTCCACAGGTACGAACGATTCAGCTCACCTTTTGATTTCCTGAAGTTAGTGGACGGACATGAAGCTCCCACCAAAGTGCAGTAAGTAAGAGAAACATGGACTGTACTTTTCAGGGATGCCGATGAGACCAAAGAATGGATTGAGGAGAAGAACCAGGCCCTAAACACCGACAACTATGGTCATGACCTGGCCAGCGTTCAGGCCCTACAGCGCAAACACGAGGGCTTTGAGAGAGACCTGGCTGCTCTGGGAGACAAGGTCAGATTGTAACTTGTTTGTTCGGTTTGTTACATTGGTATTAATTTCTCGGTTTAGTATTCGTAAGCTTCATCTTTACCGTCTTGTCCCTGTATAAGGGGGGGGGGACAGGTTCTCCATCCTATGTAGTACACTGTATATTCAAATGGTGAGTCATTTGGGATTAACCCAATCGTGGAAATGTAGCACATGATTTAGGTCGTTCATAACTGCTGATCAAAGACAACATCAGACTCGAGTGTGTCTATGTATCCCTGAATCCTAGTTAGTCAAATACAAAAAAAAATAAACAGTCAGAATATAGATTTTGATTATCGGAATAATAATATAATGATCATCTTTATTTATGTAGCCCCTTTTAACTTTCACTTAAAGGTGCTTTACATAAAAGATTTTTAACAAATTAGATAAAGCAAACAACAATAAACAATGCATATAAGGATAGAAGAAGGAAAACAAAAAAGATAAAACACAAAAGGATGATTGTTGATGTGTTTTGATTTTAACCACGGCTTATATTTCGCATCGTCCGGCACCAAGTGTCTCGACTTGTTGGTTTAGACTCTGCTACTGACTTTGTGTGCTTGTGCGATAACAAAATAAATCTCTCCGCGTCCTGCGGCAGGTGAACTCTCTGGGCGAGACAGCCGAGCGTCTAATCCAGTCCCATCCCGAGGCTGTGGACGATATTCAGGAGAAATGCACCGAGCTGAACACGGCCTGGAGCAGCCTGGTGGGACGCGCCGACCAGCGCAAGGACAAACTGGGCAACTCGCACGACTTGCAGCGCTTCCTCAGCGACTTCAGGTGAGGACAGAGAACGGCTAACCTTTTTTTATTGCTTCTAGTCTGAACCGTTTATTACAACTTGTAATAAATACGAGCAGGTAAACTTCAGTAGCAGTATGCGTCGTTACTCCACTCTTATTCAGGCTACACTGGCTGCTTATTAAGTTAAGTCATGCTCATGATGTTTTAAGCTCTAAACCGAGTCACTGTAACGCCAGACACTAGTAATTATCCCCGTGTGTTGCTCCTGCAGGGATCTGATGTCCTGGATCAACGGTATCCGTGGACTGGTGTCTTCTGATGAGCTCGCCAAGGACGTGACCGGAGCTGAAGCGCTGCTGGAGAGACACCAGGTATTGAACTCGGTTATATGTCTTCTCACCAGAGCCTCGGTGGCGTCTTCAGTCACGTCACATATAAACCACTTCTCCCTTCCTCTGCAGGAGCACAGGACCGAGATCGACGCCCGTGCTGGAACCTTCCAGGCCTTTGAGCAGTTTGGGCAGCAGCTGCTGGCACGTGGTCACTACGCCAGTCCTGAGATCCAGCAGAAACTGGAGGCTCTGGACCGCGAGAGGGCAGACCTGGAGAAGGCCTGGGTGCAGCGCAGGATGATGCTGGATCAGTGCCTGGAGCTGCAGGTGAGGGAAAACACTAAGTACATCATCTTAATGAAGATAGCACTGTTGTTTTTCATAATGTTTGTAGTGTTAAATAGCCACAGTAGAAATAAGATTTAAAGCAGTACACAGCGACTTGTGTACTGACCCTAAAAAATTAAATCAAAAAACACTTTTTAAAGCGGTTTGTTGTTGGAAAAGAGGGAGGCAGTAGTGTCTATTAGCGACCAAAATATAGAAAATATCATGATTGTACAATTTTGGCTGTAGCACCTAGTTTTAGCTTGTCAGTACATAATAAGCTGCATTACTTAATGCTGAAAATGTCTAATTCACTTTTCAAAGGTCTTTAGTTTGTACATTCCGACTACTTGTGAAGGTGCTAAATTAATACAGTTTAGGAACTAGGACATTACTGGGGTTCATGCATCATCCAGCAGCAGATAGTGAATATTACATTACTATTATTATTATTTTTATACATGTTCTAGAACCCGTAACCATAACCATATTCCTGAATGACCGACTCCTGTTGTGTTCCCTGCAGCTGTTTAACCGTGACTGTGAGCAGGCTGAGAACTGGATGGCAGCGAGAGAAGCTTTCCTGGCCACCGACGACAAGGGCGACTCCCTCGACAGTGTGGAGGCTCTCATCAAGAAGCACGAGGACTTCGACAAAGCCATCAACGTGCAGGTTAGCAGTGTAACGTGAACAAATCTCAGCGAGTGTATGCTTTTCTAATCGTTCAGGCTGACCCCCACACTGTCTCCACAGGAGGAGAAGATCGCCGCACTGCAGTCTTTTGCTGACCAGCTCATTTCCGCTGACCATTACGCCAAACCCGAGATCTTCAAACGCCGCAACGAAGTCTTGGACAGGTCCGAGTTTTTTTTGTTTGTTTGTTTTTTCTTCCCCTCCTACCCATTAGCATGAATCTAGTGGAGTTGCTTGTGAAGAAACTTCGGTGTAAATGTGTATCCTGACCCCCAGGTGGCGCCGC
The DNA here is from genome assembly GCF_023375685.1 of Ictalurus furcatus. Lineage (NCBI taxonomy): Eukaryota > Metazoa > Chordata > Actinopteri > Siluriformes > Ictaluridae > Ictalurus > Ictalurus furcatus. Next base: position 19,271,137 of record NC_071272.1, on the reverse strand, counting down.
CTGAAGGCTCAGATGATTGAGAAACGCTCCAAGCTGGGTGAATCTCAGTCTCTGCAACAGTTCAGCAGAGACGTGGACGAAATTGAAGCCTGGATCAGCGAGAAACTGCAGACGGCCACTGATGAGTCCTATAAAGACCCGACTAACATCCAGGTACAGCTTCACTCTGTAGTAAACCTCATTGACCTCAGCTTCTCTAAATATGATCAGAATGTCAAATACTGCACTTTTTATCTTTACCTAGAGCTGGACTATAGTCAATGGTGTTTTTTTTTATTTATTTTATTTTATTTTTTACAATTTTTTTACAGACCTGCCAAGCTTCACTGATTTTGTGTAAAGCGCTCCACATTTTAACATTAATCTTACATTTCATTAATGCTATGGACAACTGGGACTGTGTTTTTTTTTTTTTTTTTAATCCCGTTCTCACCTGTTCAGCAGTTCTTATTGTTTGTATAAGACTGTGATCTTTTCTGACGAACGTAGTCGATCGTATTTGTTGAAATACCAACAGGTTAGTTATTTTTACCATCATAACCATAATCAAACAGGATAAAGCAGTAACTGGAAGGAATGAATGAATGAATGAATGAAAAAGCAGTAAATGGGACACACGGCACAGCACAAGTAACATGCACACACTTGTGTCAATAAATGCCTTTCTTTGTCCTGTGACAACAATGTAAAAAAAAAAAACACCACAGTCACTCAGGTCAAAGATTCAGTTCAAGATAAATCAAAATAAAACTTCATCGGTGAACAGAATGCTCATGCATGCAAAATAAAAAGATTTCATTATCTACTGATTTTTACTTTCTATTGATGTAAGAAGTGGTCTTCAGCTTGGTCCAGCTCTAGTTGTACCAGTGGTTTTGTATATCACTCTACAGGTTTAAGTGTCCCCTAATCCTAATGAGTAAATAATCACTGAGTAATAGAGTTGTGCTTTATAAGCACTGTAATGCTTCCTGTCTCTCGTGTAACCCCCTCAGTGTGTATACTGAATTAAACTGAACCTCTCTTTGTTCTCATGTCTTATTTTTAGCTGTCCAAGCTGCTGGTAAGTGGAGCAGCGTATTCGCTTACTAACCTCAGCCGGGTCTCATCACATGTCCTTGTGTGTGTGTGTGTGTTTGTGTAACGGACGTGTAATAGAGCTCCAACAGTGTCTCCGCTCCCTGCTCCCCCAACCTGTGCCTCCCCAAACTGTGCTGTCTGTCTGCTTCTTATGAACTTTATTTTATTTCAGCATCTTCTGTGCTGTAATGTGTCTGTTCCATCACTGAAGCATTTTGTGGTCGTTTTGTTTGGTCTGTTTGTCAGTTTCGGGCTGATTTTTGTTTGGAATTTGTTCCACACCGTCAGCGTGTCGAGGGTCTGCATAACAAATGCAGGGTTAATCTTGCGGTGAGTGAGAGAGGGGATGGAGACCTGCGTGCGTTTTTCTCTGCTGTAGTCATTTATGGGTTTGCGATCATGCAGTGCCCTAGCTGCTTAATACTGCGTGTCTGAAATAGTGAGCTTCTCTTTTATTATCTCCTTCCCTCTGTTTCTCTCTAAGATGGTGTGGAACAACGGTTACATTCACTTTGCAAGCCTCATAGCTCATTTCTGCATTGATCTATAATGATAATATGCTTTTATTTCTGTAGCACCTTTCATACACCTAAATACAACAAAATGCTTTAGTGTTAAGTAAAAACTGCGATTTTATATACAGATTACAGTTATCTATTAAGCACAAATAAGATTATCAGTTCAATTAGGCCAAAAAAAATAATGGTTAGTGAGTGTCTGTTTCATTTACCGTTTAGTCATCATTTTGTCATTTTTAGCTCTCCATCAGAGTTTCCTTTTATGGAGATTTGTGGGCGAATTTCAATCAGCTGTGAAAGCACTTGGTCATTTACAGCTGATTGGCATTTATCAAGATATGAATACGAATACGATAATCAGCCTTAACAGAAATTTAGTAAATCTAGTGGGAATTTTTAGTCAGGTGATAATTGATAAATGAGGCCCAGTGTCAGCTTTACAGAAACCTGGATGTACGTTTAGATTAAATATCTCTCCATTTTGGCTGTCAGTCCTGTAAAGTGAACGTAACCCACATGACACAAAACAGCCCAAGTTCTCTGATTCTCCACAGATTCGCATCTTGTTTGGTCCAATTCACTCCCCCTCTTTTTTTTTTTTTTTTTTTTAAATCAACTGTTCCATCCGTGCTGCTGTCCTGTGTGTAGCAGCAGTAGAAGTAGTAGCTCGTTTATCTGTCCTGGTCTGACGGTGTATTCATTTCACCTTCACCGAGTTTCATCCGTTTGTGCTGTGGTCTACAAACATCAGCAGAATCAGAGCAGGAAAGTCGTGACGTTCTCTTTCACCATCACTGCTTTCAGAGCAAGCACCAGAAACACCAGGCATTCGAGGCAGAGCTTCACGCCAACGCCGACCGTATCCGAGGTGTGATCGATACAGGAAATGCGCTCATCCAGAGGGGTGCGTGTGCAGGAAGTGAGGATGCTGTCAAGGTAAAATTGTCCTATTTTTCTGCTCCAGACATAAACTGTGATATTACGTGCAGTTTAATTTCATCATGCATTCAATTCAAATAGTATCTGATTTGGAGTCAATAAACCGTAAATGATATCCATCATTAGCCGCTAACTTACCCTGACATCTAAGCAACACCTTCTGATGATCAGAATCCAACAGTGCTGTGGTATAAGTGATTTAATTGAGCCATATGTGTGTGTGATATCTCCAGTCTCGTCTAGTAGCTCTGGATGAACAGTGGCAGTTCCTGGTGAATAAATCAGCTGAGAAAAGTCAGAAACTGAAGGAGGCCAACAAACAGCAGAACTTCAACACCGGCATAAAGGACTTTGACTTCTGGCTGTCGGAGGTCAGAACTGTTTCTAATCCTCTGTACAGCAGGATGGTTTCATCGCTGAATCACACATGGTCATGTTTTCTGCTTTTTCCTCTCCGTCTGCAGGTTGAAGCTCTTCTCGCCTCTGAGGATTATGGGAAGGATCTGGCCTCGGTCAACAACCTGCTTAAGAAGCACCAGCTTCTGGAGGCTGATATCTCTGCCCATGAGGTAACCAAACTCACTCACATACTTATTCACTCACTCATTCATTCATTCACTCGCTCGTTCACTTGTTCACTCACTCACTCATTCACTCACACTCTCATTCACACTCTCATTCACTCACACACACTCACTCACAGCATACCTTATATTAGAAGCTTAGATAGGTGACTGCGTGTTACTGAATCTCTGTTCCAGCAGCACGTATTCCTAAGTGCACCCCCATAGTCACATTGATTTTTCCTGATTAAGAGTTTCGTCTTAGTCATGACAGAATTAAAGGTTGTTTTTAAAATATAATTGTAATATTTTTTTAAATCATTGCAAATTTTTAATGATTTATTATTTCTTTTTAAAAAACGATAAATGAATGAGACTGAATTAGTGAAATAAACTGCAAGCTATCTTATAATCTAGTATGCTTCTGTAGCAGATTAACACCAAACAACACATGCCCAAGCTAACATCAGTAAACCTTTCGAACATTTCCACAGTTATTGTCTCACAGGGTAAATGTTATTTGCATCCACAGTAACAGTGGTTCTGTTCATCACTAACGCTGCGTGTAACACTTCTCATTCCGCTGTTTCAGGATCGTCTGAAGGACCTCAACGGCCAGGCTGACAGCCTCATGGCCAGCAATGCCTTCGACACCTCTCAGGTCAAAGACAAGCGTGACGCCGTGAACGGACGCTTTACTAAAATCAAGAGCATGGCTGCTGGACGCCGAGCCAAGCTGAACGAGTCGCACCGCCTGCACCAGTTCTTCAGAGACCTGGATGATGAAGAATCTTGGATCAAGTGTGTATTATTCTGTAGCGAATATTGCCATTCTGTTTCATTTTCAATCACATCTAACACGCGCTTCTCTGACTTGTGCTGGTAGAGAGAAGAAGTTGTTGGTGAGTTCGGAGGATTATGGACGTGATTTGACAGGAGTACAGAATCTGAGGAAGAAGCACAAGAGGCTAGAGGCCGAGCTGGGAGCTCACGAGCCGGCCATTCAGGTGAGGAGCTGTGCATCGTTGGCTTTCCTGTTGTGTTATCCGTGATGTTTTAGCTGTGGTAGTGTCGAGTAACTCGTTGCTTGTCCTCTCCAGTCTGTGCTCGACACGGGGAAGAAGCTGTCTGATGACAACACCATCGGGCAGGACGAGATCCAGCAGAGGCTGGCGCAGTTTGTCGAGCACTGGAAGGAGCTGAAGGATTTGGCCGCTGCCAGGTACGAGCCGGCATCCTTTTTAACGAAATTACAGCGTTTCTTTGCAAAGTTTTTCTTAAATCGGGCGCTCTTTTGGTTGTCGTCTTTTACATTGCGTCCAATACGGTGCTGATTTACTCTTACTCGTGAAAAAAAAAAAGCATCAGCTAATGAACAGACGGCACAAAACAAGAGCGATATGAATGTATTTCCTGACTAATGATGGTAATCAAAGCAAAGCAGACTGCAAACTGTGCGCTGCCAAAAAAAACATCAAAATGAGAAACTACTGCATGTTTCTACAATACAAGTAACCTGATAAATCCTAAAACCTGAGGCGTGAGAAGTTTCCTAGCGGCACACAGCAGCAACCAACATGAATGCCCCTGATTGATTAATACGGTGTGGGATATTCATGTCAGTATCAGTGTATTCATGTTTACCAAAAAAGCATCACCCTTACAATAACAGAGTAGGTTCTCTGCTGAGTGTGATGCAGTCAGTAGTGTTTAAGCCAGTCTGTTAACAAGCCAGTGTTTCAGACCAACACTGTGTAATATACTCTGTGTATTATTTTGTATGTGTTTAGGGGGCAGAGGCTGGAGGAATCGCTGGAGTATCAGCAGTTTGTGGCCAACGTAGAGGAAGAAGAAGCCTGGATTAATGAGAAGTTGAACCTGGTTGGAAGTGAGGATTATGGTGACACGCTGGCGGCTGTGCAGGTACAAACGCTTTCGCTATTAAACTCACTGTGAGCAGGACACGAGGGTCGGATTAAATCGGTGAAATATTCCGAACTATTATAAAAGCAGTGGGAGAGACGAGTGACGTCAGCCTCGTGATTGGTTAGGGCGGAGCTATGCAGGCGTTACTTAATGTTCGCCCTACTCACGTTAAATTAAAAGGCAAATATAGACACATACATAAGACATGACTAATCGACAGTTATTCAGACTCCTTTGAAAGCATCGTTGAGGTTTTAATCGTTATAAAGTGGTGTTTTCATCTCTTCGTCTTCATCGTCTCCCGTCTCAGGGTTTGCTGAAGAAGCACGAGGCGTTTGAGACAGACTTTACGGTGCACAGGGACCGAGTGAACGACGTGTGCTCTAACGGAGACGAACTCATCAACAAGGTAGCGTCGGTATTCGACCTTCATTTACGCTGTAGTTACTTGTAAACGTTTGTGCTGACGCTGAGCCGTCACTGCAGGAGAACCACCATGTGGACAACATCACGGCCAAGATGAAGTCCCTGCGTGACAAAGTGACCGAGCTGGAGAGAGCTGCCGCTCAGAGGAAGGCCAAGCTGGACGAGAACTCCGCCTTCCTGCAATTTAACTGGAAGGCTGATGTGGTGGAGTCGTGGATAGGTACGCGATCACACCCTGTGTGTGTGTGTGTGTGTGTGTGTGTGTGTGTGTGTGTGTGTGTGTGTGTACATGTGTGTGAGAGAAACACTCGCACCCTGAGTGTGTGTGTGTGTGTGTGAGAAAACGTACACTTGCTGCAGGAAGTTGATGACCTACATTTGTTTTGTGACCCTTTAGGTGAGAAAGAGAACAGTCTGAAGACGGACGATTACGGACGAGACCTGTCATCAGTTCAGACGCTGCTCACGAAGCAGGTACGGGAACGACGCTGAAATTAAATTTGTAGCAGAAATAGCATATTGTGATACCTGAACAGACAATATTTTGCTTTTTGCTTTCTATTGCAGTGCCTACAAAACATTACATGATTTTAAAAAAAATCTCATGATTGCAGACAAATTATTTTTAAAAATAACAGCGAAGTAACAGTAACAGTACCAACACGACCAAAGCAATACTCAGAAAACTGAATCATGATAATATATCAATATGAATTTGCCATTTCACCCAGGCCTGCTCTACATGAACCCCTTCTTAGGACACAGTACCATACACCATGGAGGTTAGGGTTCTTGGGAAGAAAAATGTGTAAAAACTGTTTGGGAGAATAAGATTTTTACATTTTTAAATTTTAAATCTCTTGCTCTCTGTACTAAAGCACCACATCCAGTGTTTTCCCTTTTTGTAATATAGAACCATGTTATTAATAATAATAATAATAATATACAGAAAAGACACTCTCTTATACTTTATTTAGGACCCGGATCATGTACCTTGTAGCTGTAAGGATTACACAGTTAAGACAAATGTCTTAAAGTAAGGTAAAGAAATAAAATACAGTGTGACTGTGTGATGCCAGCATCCATGTTTGTAGGAAAAGTTGGTCGCTCTCTTGTCTGTTCGTGCATAATCATCCAGATGTGAGATTTATCACGTATTTTTATCACCGATGCATAACAGGAGTCTGATATTAAAACTTGTTTTGCAAAATAATAAATTATATTTTGCTGTACCTCTGCACCTTCTCTCCCTCACCGTAGGAAACATTCGATGCCGGACTTCAGGCGTTCCAGCAGGAGGGCATCACCAACATCACTGCGCTGAAGGATCAGCTCCTCGCAGCCAAGCACGTTCAGTCCAAAGCCATCGAGGCTCGTCACGCTACTCTGATGAAACGCTGGAACCAGCTGCTGTCCAATTCCGCAGCCCGCAAGAAGAAGCTGCTGGAGGCTCAGGAACACTTCAGAAAGGTAAAGATAAACAGACACCTCATAACACCTGAGCCTGACCTTCAGCTATCCCATACAAATATCACCCTTACACAAGCCAACATGGCAAAAGCAAACATCTGAGTCATTAAGATATAAGGATTAAGATTTTTTTTTTTGAGCTTGTATTCATTTTAATTTATACTCTGGTAAAACAGAACTACAATAAAATGGTAATTAATTACAGTAATGAAGTAATTCCTCCTCTGATCCTTAAATTTCAGTGGAAATGATCAAATATTAAGCACAGGAACAAAAATCACTTCATTTCCAACTGCGTTAGACTAGATTTAACTTGTTTTTCTTCTTCTTTATTCCTGTCACAGCAGTGAACCATATAACTGATGTCTATAGTGTGTACACTATGTGTGGTTTATTATTTATCTATAGATTTACATACATTTTAATCTTATACAACAAAAACACATTTTCTGTACTTTCTGTCTTCAAGGTCTTTTCAAACGTACAGCATTTGTGCAAATGTCACATCAGTAACATGAATATATTAGTGAAATGACTAAAATCCCTCAAATTAAAATCTGATGGATATACACTTCGCGTGTGCCGTCTCACCCAGGTGGAGGATCTCTTCCTGACCTTTGCTAAGAAAGCGTCAGCCTTTAACAGCTGGTTTGAGAATGCAGAGGAAGATCTGACCGACCCGGTGAGATGTAACTCTCTGGAGGAGATCAGGGCTCTGCGTGAGGCCCACGACGCGTTCCGTGCTTCCCTGAGCTCCGCCGAGGCCGACTTCAACCAGCTGGCCGAGCTCGACCGGCAGATCAAGAGCTACCACGTGGTGTCCAACCCCTACACCTGGTTCACCATGGAGGCTCTGGAGGAGACCTGGAGGAACCTGCAGAAGATCATCAAGGTAACGAGCTACCAACAACACCAGACCGGGAGTTCCTCACTCAACTGGTGGCATGGCTTGTTTTCTGCTACATAAAAAAAAAAAAAAGAAAACTAATGAATAATAGTTTTGAGCCTTCATTAAAAATTAAACATCTACTAAAGCAATACTGAAGGATTTGTAAAGCGCTTACATCATGGTACGTTTTTATGATGCAGATCACTTTCGATTATAATTACAGGTCGAAAGTTTGACTTTTGAGGCACTGGTTTTTATTTCTTTTAAAGTAATTTATTTATTTTGAATAAAATGGTAATCAAATAAGCATTTATAACACTCCTAAAGGTTGTGTATGTAAAAAAAAAAAAAATAAATACTTACTGTATTTTCAGTACTTTGAATTGACTTCCGATCAGTGTGTTTATAATGATCATGAAGGTTTCTTCTTTCTTCTCTCATTCATGTACGGACAAAGTCACATGGAACCTCTAACGTCACCTCACGAGGTTTGACGGAAGCCTTAAGCGTTATAAAAGACCTGTGTAATGCTGTAAAGGTCCGAATGTAGATACCCTGTAAATAAAACCTATAGGATATAGTTGATTTGGTGTGAAGAATCACCCCGCCTCTACTTCATACTCCTTTTAAAATTATTATAACAATGTCATTTTAAACCAATTTTATTAAGTTAATGATTCGGCTCTCATCACCACGCTGTTTATTTTATTATTTGCTAAAAGTGCACACGTTTTGATCAAACGTCCTAGTGCCTGCCGCACCGCTTTATAACGACGCCGGGCGCATCGTTTCTTCTTACGAGCAGTTGGAACTTTTCTTAAGGTTGTTATTTCCTTTTGGTGTAAGTTTTTCGAATTTGAATTTCACCTTGAATTGGAGCCGCATGCTGTGGTTTTGTTTTAGGAGCGTGAGCTGGAGCTGCAGAAGGAGCAGAGGAGGCAGGAGGAGAACGACAAGCTGAGACAGGAGTTTGCTCAACACGCTAATGCCTTCCACCAGTGGCTACAGGAGACCAGGTAAAGGACGAGCACACAGCCTCTTGGCTCTCTACCGAACATACACAGATGTGATACATGCACTACATGTAATCACGTTTCTGCTGCTTGGATGTTTCATCGTACAGAGGCGTCAGCGCATGCTTCGCTGTGTTGTCCGTGTGTTTTTGGAAATGGGACTTAACACTTATAAGCTTAGTACTTATAAGCGAAGTCACATTAGTACTGTTCGTGTGTGTGTTTTTATGTAAGTGCGCTTCTGTTTTTACATGTGGGTGTTGAATGCTGATGATGTCACTGCTCGATGATGTAACTATGTTTGTGTCTCTCTTTTTTTTCTTCCCCACCACTTATTGCTCTCTCGCTGCCTCTCCTGATGCTTGGGATCACTTTTCTAATCAGGACATATCTTCTGGATGGGTTAATATCATATTTTTTCTCCATATCTTCAATAATTGTTTGTATGTGTGTGTGTGTTTTAGAGAGAGTTGTAATGTACAATATATGTCAAATGTCTAGGATGCAGGTTCAAGGTAAAGGCTTTTATGAATACACTCATAAATAATTCCGATCTAAAACAGGATTAAAGCACATATTAAATGTTACTTTTTACTACAAATGTATTCAGTCAGCTGAGACATGTTTAGTTCCTGAGGTTTCATATGCACCGGATCTTAAAGGCTGCTTTAGTGCAACATGCTAAACTGGAGGCTTTAAGCTTCTATTACAAGTTAGTTACATTAGCCTTGTTGTTCCACCAAACATGTCCGCACTGACCTACACTTTGGAGTAAAGTGACATGATGTATATTTAGTTTTTGGCTGAACTATTGTGTCTGTGTCATGTTTGATATCTTCTCCTATGTTTTGTATTTGTAATGTCTCACTTTGTGTGTTCATGCTATTTATTTTTTTTCCCATTCCCTCCTCTTTCCCTGCTCCCGGTCTGTGAATAGCATAGCCTATCGTCGGGTTATCCGAGTCTATCAGTACGAAGTCGATGATGATCTTTCTGGAAGGTTTTCTTTCCATTTTGCTTCCCTCATCAGTCCCACTGCCCTCTCACCCCCCCACATCGTTTGGGTTTCCTCCTCATGCACTCGAGTCTAAACCCACCATTTGAGCTGTGCGTGTGCTCAGTCTTCTCTACTAACCCTCACTGTGATGTGACCATGAGGCAAGCGGACGGAACGTTCAGCTTCCTAATCCTGCAGAGCCTGGCTCCACTCCAGCACTGTCACAGTGCAGTTATTACACTTTAATAAATATGGGGCGGGATAGGGGGTCACGCGCTAGATTCAGGGCTGGAAACTGCAAAACAGGATTTCTAAACATGGATTCAATCCTATTGACGTCTGTATCCGGAGCATCACACTTTCGAGTTCTTATTCATTTTATACAAATGCATCAAAATCTAATTTACACATTTTTGAACTATACGGCCTTCTTAAGCCATTTAAAGTAAAATGTATACTTTCTTAACTTTATGCAAATGAGAAGTTGTGACGTGGTGGCCAATCAGATGTTTAGTACGTCATTAGTGTTGACATTTGTCACGTCCACAGTCAGGTAGTAGCTGCGGTACACACTGGACGAGAGAGAGTATATAATAATAATGGGCGAGAACAAGCACACTAAGGGGCCCAGACATGCTCCAACATGACACGTGAGGTCTGTAAAGAAAAGGTTTGACGAGGTTGGAGTGGAAGAAGCACGTCCCCACAGCAGCGCTCTGAAATCTAGTGGAAATCCTTCCCAGAAGAGGGGAGGTTCTTATAACAGACTAATGGGATATTCAATGAGCACATATGGGTGTGATGTTCAGGTGTCCACAAACTTTTGCCTATATAGTGTAGGTATCATTCAGACATGGTCAAACATTCGTGCTTGCACTTCAGTGTGGACAGCTAAACCTCACATTTTAGCAACACGCCTAAAGATGCCACCTGTCGTGTTTGTAATTGTTAGTGTTTGTGGTATTAAATGGTATATGACCATTCGCTAACGTACAACTCTCAAGGCGCTTTCACGCCGAGTGCATTTTACACCCGCACACTAGGTGGCGCAACCCGCTGTTCAGCTGATCGGCACACAAACCCTTAAGCAGCACAGAAATAGAAAGAAAATGGATTTGAAAATGGATTTCGCTGTGACTTTTATCAAAACTGCTTTCTGTGCTATAGCGCCACCAATCTTGCCCCTTTTGAGCAAAATTAGCAGCTCCGGGCACGTGCTCGAAAGCTCAAATGTAATTGGACGGTCCGTTTCATCACGGAGACACTGGGGGGGGGTCAATACACTGGTCAAAAAAATCTCTGTTGCGCCACGAATTATCGCGCCCGGTGTAAATCGCTCCATAGGGATCTATTGTTTCGAGTCAAGAACGTCCTTGCGTCGCTTAATCACGCTCTGAGGGAAAGGCCCTTCATACAGGTGCCAGTGAACATAGTGAAAGTGAATAATGCTCATATGTTAAATGGGCAAACTGCAGAACTAAGATAAGGAGTTTAGCAAAAACACCAGAAACAGGAGAAACAGTAAACTGCACTACACCATGAGGGGGATGCCAACTCGTAGGAACAGTACCTTGGTCATGACTTAGTGAGACTTGGGAATGAGATCATTCATGGAAATGAAAAACTCCCGCTATGTTTATATTTTAAAACAAAGTGTCCATACTTTTCTGTGACCCATGTTACAAATATCTTTTTTTTAAGCAGTCTTGAACATGATCAGTTTCTGGCCCTGCTGGCTGTGGCGTTAATCTAGCATGGACATGAGCACAGATCTGAGGCTCCATTAGCATGAACCGAGTGGGTGCAGCAGTCTGGAATGGCTTCTAGTGTGGGGTTTCACAAATACAGGAAAAATGACAAGAAATGACTTTTGTGCCACCAGAGGTTTTGTTTCGTGTCGCTCTTAAACTGTATTATTAGCCTTCTCCCTGAAGATGAGTCGCTGTGTTAATAATGTACAGACTGTCGGATTTCTCTAGCAGTAGTTACTGATGATGGATGGGATGTATTGCGAAGCTGCCTTGTGGCCTGATCTCACTGCTGTGTGTGTGTGTGGGGCAGGTCCTGTATGGTGGAAGAATCTGGAACTCTGGAGTCTCAGCTGGAGGCCACAAAGGTGAGTGTGACCATGAACAGGGTATAAACCTGTTCGAGAGTGTGTGTGTGTGTGTGTGAGATGGGGTGGTGTGATAAAGTGGTGTTACTGTTCCCAACCTGAAGTTAATTATTACACGGCCCCTAGTGTTTTATTCCTCTTGTACACAGCAGTTGACAATGATTATCGTTTTTATTTATTAAAGACCAACACATCATAATTTTTATCCATTTATAGTTACATTTAAGGGGGGCGGGGGGCGTTCTGTATTGGAAAACCTAGTTAGAGCTTTACCTGTTTAATCTATACAGATCCCTGTGAATGAGCTGTTATTATGGATACGATAACATGTTATAAGTATATTAATATAAACATGTCATTAGCAGCTACATTACTGTAGGAGCTGCTAATCAACACTTTCTGACCAAACACAATCCAAAATTCAACACCGCTGTGGTAGGAGTAGAAATGGGGCTGGGATTAGCATGTTGTTCTCATTACATCGTGACACGAACTGAGCTTTACTCATATCGGTAACAGCGTAAGCACCAGGAGATTCGTGCTATGCGCAGCCAGCTGAAGAAGATTGAGGATCTGGGCGCGGCCATGGAGGAGGCGCTGATCCTGGACAACAAGTACACAGAGCACAGTACGGTAGGACTGGCGCAGCAGTGGGATCAGCTCGACCAGCTGGGCATGAGGATGCAGCACAACCTGGAGCAGCAGATCCAAGCCAGGTATGACACGTGCGCACACACACACACGCACTGCTCAGGGTCATTTATATAGAGTTGGGTCTCAAAGTGTGGACCGATAAACGTACTTCATTCCTCCACAGAAACACCACAGGAGTCACAGAGGAGGCCCTGAAGGAGTTCAGCATGATGTTCAAGTGAGTACAAAAGCAACACATGAAAAAGCTGTTCCTCGACCGAGAGTGTGAGGAGTAGGGCCGTCGAAACTAATTCCACTGTTTCTCTTTACATCGTATTTACACTTTTGAAGGTGAAAATCCATATTCCAGTGTTTACAGTCTCACGTTTGACTGTCACCCAAAGCCCTGTTCAGATCAGATCTGTGTCGCAAACATTCGTACCCGTTTTCTCGAATGAGATTTGAACGCGTCGTTTCGTTAAACTCCGTGAACCGACGGGCAACATGACATCAGACGGAATTTTTCGAATCTGTGACCAATTTTACCGAATGAACACTTTTGCGTCCCGTTCTCATCTCTCACCTCAGACACTTCGACAAAGAGAAATCCGGTCGTCTGAATCACCAGGAGTTCAAATCCTGCCTGCGCTCGCTGGGCTACGACCTGCCCATGGTGGAGGAAGGAGAACCAGACCCAGAGTTCGAGTCCATCCTGGACACGGTGGACCCCAACAGGTGAGCGTTCAGACTCCGCCCAGCACCACACACCCGTTCACGTAGGAGCTTCATCACTCCATTTCTATGTTTGCAGGGACGGCAACGTGTCCTTGCAGGAGTACATGGCCTTCATGATCAGCCGCGAGACGGAGAACGTCAAGTCTAGCGAGGAGATCGAGAGCGCTTTCCGTGCTCTCAGTGCCGAGAACAAACCGTACGTCACCAAGGAGGAGCTCTACCAGGTACGCAATACACACCTGCTGTTATTGTGGCATGTTGCATATGTGTACGTGAGAGAGATAAACCCTCATGGAGGTGCTCAACATGTCACGTTTCTAAATCTCAGACTTTAATTAGGTACATTTCTACTCTATCTCTATATATAGCGATAGATATAGATGTGTGTGTCTGTGTGTATGTGTGTGTAGATAGATAGATGTGTATATATAGAGAGAGATCTAGATAGATAGATATAGATCGATGTATATATATATGTATATATAAAATTACAGATATCTATACACATATAGATATAGAGAGCTAGATAGATAGATGGGTAGAGAGAGATGTAGATATATCCATCTTCATGATGGTTTTAATGAAAAGAAACAGGAATCCATGCAATGTAGCCTATAAATCACTCTAAATAAACCATGTTGTACCAGTGCATTAGAGAACTGGTGTGTATCTTCCATTAAATGCTAGAGAAGAAGCTGCTGTAAATAACCAGGCTGATTTAATTTTATATCTCTGTTCTCTTTCCGCTGCAGAATCTAACCAAGGAGCAGGCTGATTACTGCATCTCGCACATGAAGCCATATTTAGACAGTAAAGGTCGCGAGCTCCCATCCGCCTTCGACTTTGTGGAGTTCACACGCTCGCTTTTCGTCAACTGATCCCCGCCCCTTTGCCTGCCAGTGACCAATCGGGATGCGTTTCCCCTCGAGCACCAACACAGAGCCGAATTGCATGAATCTAACGTTAACCTTCTCTTTAGCACTCGGTATCTTTATGTAGGAACCTGATTTCACTCTGAGCTGATCTTTCACACTCTCTGTGCTTCACTCACTCTAGTGTAGTGTGTGTGTGTGTGTGTGTGTGTGTGTTCTGTGATTGATTGTGTTTCTTGTTTCAGTGCTTCGCTTGATTTAGAGAAACCTATACAGACAATAAGCTAAACTGTAACACCGCCCGTAATTCTGCAGTGTGAATTAATAAACGCTACTGGTTAGAACTGGTCACGGTGTTGTGTACTGTTGGTTTTTTTTTGGGAGGGGCAACAAGAAAAATACAAAGCTATTTCGAAGGCTCTGAGACGCCAAAGAACCACAGTGAGAACCATTATCTCCAAATGGCAAAACTCAGCATAGTAGTGAACCTACCCAGAAGCGGCCGACCTTCCAAAATTCCTCCAAGAGCACAGCAATGACTCATCCAGCAAGTCACAAAAGAACCAAGGACAACATCAACGGACCTACAGGCCTCTCGTGCATTTGGAGTGGCCTAGTCAAAGTCCTGACTTGAACCGAATGAGATGATGTGGCAGAAAATTAAACAGGCAGTTCATGCTCACAAACCCTCCAGTGTTGTGAAAGACTGATCTCCAGTTATCGGAAGCGTTTGGTTGCCATTATTGCTGCTAAAGGTGGCACAACCAGATTTTAAGTTTAAGGGGGCAATTAGTTTTTCACACAGGTGATCAGTGTTGGATAACTTTATTTTGCTTCAATAAAAAACAAAATAGGTAAAAACTGTGTTTTATGTTTACTCAGGATACATTTCATTTGAAAATCTAAAATTATTTAGTATAATATTTACACAAAAACAGAAGAAATCAGGATGGGGCTAATACTTTTTCACAGCACTGTATGTGCTAATGTTAGACTGCAACTGCCATTTTTATCTAGTAAACAAAGTGAACATTTTCGCATCAGAATGATAATGAGTCTATTGGTCACATGTACATTACAGTGCAGTGAAATTATTTTCTTCACATACCCCAGCACGCCAGGAAGTTGGGGTCAGAGTGCAGGGTCAATCATGATACAATGCCCCTGGAGCAGAGAGGGTTAGGGCCTCGCTCAATAATGGTTAAATTTCCCAACCTCCTGAATTCTCCCACAGGATCAGGTCAAAGTCACCCATCACTGAGCGGGACGAGTTCTCCATCCTGGACTCCACCCTAAAGCCTGGTCACTCAGGTACATCATCTGCGAGCTGTTGCAGGACGGCACTCTCTCTGGGCCGTTGCTCAGTGAACTCGGCACTCAGCTGCCAGATGTTCACCGTACCGTCTGCATTCCCCACCGCCAGGAGCTGCTGCTGGTTAAACTCCACACACAGAGCGCACTGACCCCCAGTGTCCTGCTCAACGGTGGCCACCGGTCTGAGACACTTCCGACCCAAATCAAACACCTGCAACACACCTGGAACATGAGGAATGAAGCATTGCAGGTAGATCACGATCACAATACTACAAGCAGGGTTCGTACATATGCTTCAGAATGAAATTCCAAAATAAATAAACTTATAATAATAAAATACAATCTATTTTTAAATGGCACCTTTTGCAGTTCTTGGTAACATTAAAAGTGGTGTCATTTTTTTCTTGATAACTTCGAGAGAGAGAAAAGAATGGCTGGTGAGGGAACGACTGTTTATATCTGCTATATCCTGAGTTATAACAGGTGTACTAACTGTTTCACCATCGTTCCACAACACGTAACTATAAATAGATAAAAAATTTGCTAGTGTTGCCAAATCACTGTGGTATAAAAGGGATCTGCCTTCCTGTAACTGCTAATGTCACACTTAAAATCTGTATCCTATGTTTACATGTTTCTGTAAAGCTGCTTTGAGACAATGTGCGTTGTAAAAAGTGCTATACACAAAGTTGAGTTGAATAATGCATCACGGCTACTGTAAAAACACACTGAAAACTAGAGCTGACGGAGATAATCCTACAGGCGATTCTTTCGCGCTACGTTCCTGTCTTTCACAGTTTGACCCACCTTGCCCAGTGACTGCAACGAACACTAGTGGGCGAACGGGCGACCACCGCACTCCAAACACGTACGAGTCAGAAACACGCAGGGACAGCAGGGGACCAGGCTGCAGGACACTGTGGACATGCGCCATGCCGTCTGTCCCCACACTCACAAACAGGTTCCTAAAGCAAGCACAGGAATCTGATGGATGTGGTTTTTTCTAACAGAGCTTTAGAATGTCATTAATCACTAAAATTCACCTGTGGAAGGGGGAGAAGTGGAGCGACTGAACGGGACCGGCTCGGGGTGAGAAAGAGAACTGTGCAGGAGCATGTAGTGTCACACTCTCACCATCAGGGGGCACCGCTGCCACCGTCTGACTGCTGAAGGAACACTTGAGCACCAGACCCCCCTCAGTGCCCACCAAGAACATGTCCGAGTCCCAGGGTGAGAGCGCGAGAGACGTCACGCCTACAGCCGTGTCACCTCTCACCTGCCATCAGGAGAACAGGAGATTGCTTATATAACCGCAAAAGGCACATTTCCCTAATTTATTGAACATGATTGATTAATACCTACATCAGCTACTTCCTGAAAAAAATAAAAAGAAATAATAATACTAATTCAGGGGCATCTCAGCAATGGAAAGTTATTTTTAGTACCACTAACTGACACTGCTGTGAGTTAATGTTCGCTAGCTAAACAAACCCTAACTAGTAAGCTTTACAGCACATCTAATGATTTGGTTGATCACCGGTAGGGGTGTGACCGTTTCACAGTATTAATCAAACATTTAAAAATACACAAACTATGAGTCCAGAGGGAGGGAGGGAGGGAGGGATGAAGCGAGGGAGGAAGGGAGGGTGAAATTCGATTAAAGTAAATCACTTGATAGACAATAATAATAATAATGGTAAGTTAGTACTTCTCAACTAACACATATTTCATTAGTATTAATTGGTGATATCCAATAGAGATTGCATAATTATAAATGTGCACATAGCAATTCATATATATATATATATATATATATATATATATATATATATATATATATATATATATATATATATATATATACACACCGTTATTGTGATTTTAAAAAATAATAATAATCAATCTGTGATGTTTTTTCTGACACTCACCCTGCTGGCTGATCGCCTCAGAGGGAGCTGCTGCCTGACAAACGCAAATCCAGCTGTTAGAGTCAGTTTACCTTCTGCTCCATCTACACTCCAGCGCAGGACTCGACCTCCTGAACACGCACTTACAACCGCCATCTCTCCTCGACGAGGCCCTGGGACCCACTTCACCTACACACACACACAGGGTTATGTTTGGAGAAAGGAGAACACTGCATTCCAGCATAAGAACCTTATCCCATATGTGAAACATGGTGGAGGTAGTGTCATGGTTTGGGCCTGTTTTGCCGCATCTGGGTCAGGATGACTAAATCTCAAGAGAAAGTGGGTCATGCAGCAAGACAACGACCCTAAGCTCACAAGTCGTTCTACCAAAGAACGGTTAAAGAAGAATAAAGTTAATGTTTTGGAATGGCCAAATCAAAGTCCTGACCTTAATCCAATAGAAATGTTGTGGAAGGACCTGAAGCAAGCAGATCATGTGAGGAAACCCACCAACATCCCAGAGTTGAAGCTGTTCTGTACTGAGGAACGAGCTAAAATTGTGTGAAAATCTGTATTTATGCAAAAATGTTTGCAGCTGCCCCCAGACATCTAATATAAGGAAATTTTGAGTAAATAGGTTTTCTGTTCTTTTCTCAATACATGGAAAACGGGCGAGTTAAGCATACATCAGTGAGTGAATCATACACATTCTTTAGCTGTATGATGGCTGAATCACATCGAAACTTCAATTTGTATTGTGTTGTGTTATTCGTACATCATCTATGATCCATGGTAAAAACAGACTAAACGTATAAGAGACAGTTACCTCATATACCGGCTCTTTGTGTGTATCTGAACACATCCCTGTTTGAGCCAAAACAGGATCCTGAGTGCGACTCAAGTCCCACACCATCACTTCTCCACTGTACAGCCCTCCTGCAGAGTGAGCACAAATTGGGCAGGACTTATTATCCATAAATTCATGCCTGCCTATAATTTCCCACCTCGTGTCCACATTAGCAAGTGACAGGCGGCCATTATGGAAGGAGTCTCCAGTGTCAGCTCTTTGTAACAGGCAAGGGACCACTGGAGTTGCAGTTTCTCAGTAACATTACATATTTTTGTCGTATTACCTTGGTGAGGGAATGGCAAGGAAAAACAAGGAAAATAAAAAAGTTACAATAACCTGAATGCAAACGTAAGTGTGCACACCCTTTTTTTAACTGGGGATGTGGCTGTGTTCAAAATGAACCAATCACATTCAATCTCATGTTTAAAAGTAATTATCATACCAACTGTCATCAGTGAAATTATTTTGATTAACCCCAAATAAAGACTAGCTGTTTCTCTAAGACTTTCTTGACATCTCTTGAGCTTACAAAGCATGTACGATATCTCACTTGTTTCCCAAAACATTAGACATTACATGGAACACAGCGAAGGCCATCGAGAACAAGTGGAGAAAATGGGGCAGCACGGCGATGTTACCAAGAACAGGACGTCCCTCCAAAATTTACAAAAGGACAAGATAAGAACTTACCCGGGAGGCCACCAAGAGACCTAGGGAAACATTAAAGTAGCCGCAGGAATATCTGACAAGTACCTGGCTAATCAGGCTATAATAACGACCTGTGGAAGACAGATAGCTTTTACCTGCAATCAGAGACGGCTGCAGTGGATGGAAGGACACACACATGACGGGTGTTGCCGTCTCTATGACCGTGTCGGGCTGTTTCGGGTTCACTCTTCTACGGTCCAGATTCCATGTGCACACGTACGACCTCTCAGTGCTCCAGTCACCGTCATCGACACTAAAAGAGGAGCGCAGCAGTGACTGTCGCTGGGTTTATAAGCAGAGGTTTTCAACCACGACACGAGTGCAGTGACAGGTCCCAAATGTCTTGTTCATATATTCTCCCTAAAATCTACATTTATATACTATTTGGTCTTAATGTTAGAATAATAATATGGACAGATCTGTGTGATGTGTAGCTAGTGTTAGCTCAGAATGCTAGGCCAGTGTTCAGTGTCTTTAATAGTGTTTAAATAAGTTTAAAATGACAACTGGATTAATAAAACATGCTCCTGGTTGAACAGAAAGTGAGAATTTGTCACCAATTTACTTCGAAATTCATCTAACATCAAAGATATTATTACATTCTGATAAACATGAACTGTATCTACATTTAAAAATCACAGCATATTACTATTTCTTTATATTTATCCAATCCACTCTACTCTACTCAGACTAAGATGCGAGTTTATTTTATTCCTGATTGATGATTAACATGTTATCAGGCCATGGTCAGGTGTGATGTCTCTGCCCTGACTCGCCTGCAAAACCTGTTGAAAGCAGGTGTGTTTGAGCATGGAAAAACTGTGTTGGACTTTTGTCTTTCGCTGTTGCACGCACGTAATGTGGAAATACGTGTGGTGTCACAAATGTCACATTAAAGATGGACTTTACTGTCGTAACTAAAATCATCGTAAATGAAACCATAAATAAACTAAACAGAAGTGTGTTTAGTATCATGTGTGATTATTTAAGGGAGAGAGGATTGGAACCCGCGGTTTGTGTCTGTGTATTTTACAAATAAGGTCCTGGAATACAGTCCTAATTATGACTGCATCACATAACACGGGGTACCATTGTTTATTTTCATACAGAATAAGGATAGCAATAGGTGGCATACCGGCCAAAAGCACACGCGATAACAGAACCGGTGCAGTTCCAGGATACGCTGGTCACCTGCAGCCCCCTGCCCCGAGCCTCACTGTACCCAAGCCTGAATAAACATGACATCTGTACAGGAAACATAACAGGAGTTTCATTACATCAGCACACTGAACATCACACACACACACACACACACACACACACACGAGTGACTAAGCTTCTCTGCATGTCTGATCCTCACCGTCTCATGCTGATCAGTCCAGTTCACTTCATACCCATCAAAAGCGTGGCTCTTTGAGTTCTTCACCAGCTCCTGGATGACCAGGTCCTCCACACGGTGCAGGAAATCCCTCAGCCCGGGCAGCTCAGCCGGCAGATCCGAGCGGAGTGTGAGCTGATCAGTGAGGTTCTCTGGAGGATCGGTCTGCGTGCTGCTGCTTAACACACTCCTGACTTGCGTCTCAGCCTCGGCCGTGTGAACCGGGACGGTCTGACACGTCTTCTGAGAGCGGAGCAGTTAACAGGATTATGTCTTACACATTCACACTGAGTTTTAACACAACTGACAGGACATCCTGTAACACAGCGCATATATCGGCACTACGGTCGAACAGAAAATCTCTCACAAGCCTAAACAGACAAAAAACAGTAGGCCTGAACCTGATAAAAAAAATAAAAATAAATTATATATCAGTACTGTCACATGATCAGTACTTTAAAGTACTATCAGAAGTTAAAGTACTAAAGCCATTGTTTGAATCAGTTTTCTTTTCCGGAAACTGTCACTTTTGTTAAGTTTTATATGACTCGTACATTCACAATATGTAAAATAAATAAATAAATAAATGCACAACTATTGATATAAACGCTACATGTCGACTCTCTCACATGGACAATCCACAACTACAGTATGCACATATTTAATTGCCTTTTATTCTTTTTCCCCAGATAGGTTTACATTAAAAAGGAATTTTTAAATCTCTTTATTTCATTGAAAGGTTTATTTCCTAAACTTTATTTCCTTTTGTACTTCATGGACGGACCTTTTTCCTTCCCTTGTGCTAAAGATTCACTGATCTGAGGAGCATCAATCACATCATTTCACTCACTGGGTCATTCACAGGTCACTGTATGTGTGTGTGTGTGTGTGTGTGTGTGTAATATATATATATATATATATATATATATATATATATATATATATATATACATACATATACACACACACACATATACATATATAAACACACATGTATATATAAAATATATACATACATATATACATAATACATATAAAATGTGTGTTTTTTAATTAGTATGAGGCATTTTGTGCAGCTTTGTCATTTTTTATTTTTTGCTGTGTACCTAAATAGGTGAAACTGGAAATCTTCACATACCGAGTCCTGAGTCTGTCGGTGCGACTTTTTCCACGATGACTGAAACCCGACAATATCGAGAGATTCATCCGTGAACATTTTACCGAATTAGATAAAAAACGACACCTCAAAAACAGTCACGGCTCTATATTAGCGTTTACACTAACTACAGATAATGAACTATTAGCTAATTAGTTAAGAGAGACAATGCTAGGTAGTTAACATTACTAATGCTAGCTGGTGGAAATTTAGCGTTATCCCAAAAGCTAGCTGGCTAACTAGCATGTCAATATTTTAAGCTTTCCATATAAAATCATTAAATAGCACCAAACGAAACTTTTGTGTTTGTGTATGTGTGTGTATGTGTGTGTTGTATAATACACGCAGCGATACGCTAAAGCGGCTAACATTGAGATGCTAGAATGTTTCACCGCTATGGTTACCCCTGGAAACCAGTAATAGTGATGCATCGTTCACTTAAGAACCGGTTCTATGAACCGGCTCTTTTGGGTGAACTTTGGGAGCCGACTCGCGTATGTAAAGAGCGCCCCCACACCCCCACCCCCACCCGCACCCCAGAACCTACCCGGTTTGTGCATTTACTAAATATGTAACCCCTAGCTGTGTTTACATTTGTTTAAATAGATTTTTATAACAATCACAATGCAAAGTACAACAGATTTTTCCTTTAAACCAGAGGCTTTATTTAGACTTTATTTTACCCTTTAAGCGATATATAGGCAAAGCACAGCTTTGGCCGTTATTCATAAAAACTGATAATGAGCCGTTTGTGAGCTGAAGGAATCGGCTCTTGTTGGTCAGCTGAGTCGATTGCTCTGACTCACTGAAAAGATCCGGAATCCCAATCGTTTCTGGAAACCAAAACAAGCGGTTGTGTCTCAAATCGAGGTCTCATTCGCGTGAGTGCACTAGCTGAGGATTCAACCAGTTCACCAAAGCATCCCACAACACATCAATATAATGTATACTTTAATCCATGCAATCTTCAAACCTTCATGTGCACACATAAATCAGAATAAATATACATAAACGTTGTGCTCTGAAATAGACGTTAGTCTTGTTGTGTGATTGTAAATATACCCACCATCCACTTTATTAGGTACAACTGTAAACCTGCCCTTTTGTGCAATTATCCAATCAGCCAATCATATGGTATCAACCCAGTGCATACAATCACGCAGATACAGGTCAAGAGCCTAGGTTAATATTCACATCAAACACCAGAAATGGGGGGGATTGTGACTTTGACCATAGCCGTTATTGGTGCTATGACTGGCTAAACTGAGTATTTCAGAAACTGCTGATCTCCTAGGATTTTCAAGTCTGTAGAATTTACAAAATAAAAAACATTCAGTGAGCAAGAGTTCTGCAGCCAGAAATGCCTTGTTGATGAGAGAGGTCAGAGTAGAATGCTCAGACTGGTTCAAGTTGATAGAAAGTCTGTTTTTTTTTTTTTGGCGTGATTTAGCCAAAAGTATGTGGACACCTGATCATCACACCCCATATCTGATTCCTCCACAAACTGTTGCCACCAAGTTAAAAGCACACAATTGTATATGATGTCTTTGGATGCTGTAGCATTACAATTTAAATCCCTTCACTGGGACGAAGAGGCCCAATCCTGTTCCAGCATGACAATGCCTCTGTGCACAAAGTGAGCTCCATGAAGACATGGTTTGCCAAAGTTGGAGTGGAAGAACTCAAGTGTCCTGCACAGAGCCCTGACCTCAACCTCAGTGAACACCTTCAGGATGCACTAGAATGCCGACTGCACATCAGGCCTCCTCACCCAACATCAGTGCCTGACCTCGCTGACGAGATATGTTCTGACTGTGGGCAGGGCTAATTACTGGGCATGAAAAATGTCAAAAGAAGCCTGAAATAAAGATAACAGGTGACCCACTGCATGACAAGATTGTAAATCACAAGGTATATTTCATTACTGACTACTTGATTACAGGTCTAGAAAGTTTTAAACCTTACAAACTGCACCTTTAAATCCATTCTGTTTGGGCTGCAGAAAGGAAGTGCGATCGGTGCTGTGTTTACTCGGAAGAGAAGAGCACATTTAAACAAATAAAATAATCAAAAACAGAGCAATGGCAATTTAATCAAATATTTATTCAGTTTATTCAAATATTGAACAGGATACAATATGTATAGAGTGATAAGTGAGGAGATCACCGTGACTCGTGTCAAACATTCCAACATGCTCAGAGATGGTGTGTGCTGATGATGATGATGATGATGATGATGATTATGGCATGCAGTTAAATCCATGTAAACACTCTGCTACAGGTGCTAAACCCTACATGTGTATAGGTGATATGTCCTCTAGCCCTTCAGTCAAACCTGGGCACACACCATCGAGATAAAAAGCCTACATATATTTATATATATATACATATACAAGTACCTTACAGCATTGTCGCTTTTAAACTGTAGCTCAGATCTTGCCGATTTCAAGTCAACCTGTACCAGCTCCATTCATAAGGTGTGCGGGCCAAAACTTAAGCAAAACACACCTGAGCGAGTGCCTTTATACATGAAATAGGGTACATGTTGAAAATAAGTATCATTTTTGGCAAGCTAAAAAATAGAATTATATCCACATCAAACGAAATTCTGTAAACTGTTCTGTTTTTGAAGTGTCATTTAATCTAGCTTTGCTTTTTTTTAATAGCTCAGGGGGCCGTATTCAGAGTTAAGTGCATGTAGTGAGTATTTAATACAAAAAAATTGCACGCATAGTCATTCAGACCTCAGCCGTAACAACAGCGATTGAGGCTCGTGGGTGACGTTTAAAGGAAACAGATGAGTGTCTCAGTTATACGAGATTCTGACCCTTGTCTTAAGGCTCAACGAGAAGCAGTATGAACTCTGATAGTTTGATGTAATCACAATATATAAGCTGAAATTGATATTTGGGCTGTAATCATTCAAAGAACTACGGACTATCATTTGAGGCCAAAATTAAATACACAAATATGACAATTTATTAATAGTATCGTCCCTCTAGAGTTCACTGAAAGTGTGAAAATGTATTTGCCCCAATGGTTACTAATTCCCCAAATCTATGACACTGCATTTATACTGAGGTTCAGTTGGACTAGACGCAACCAGGCCTGATTACTACAAACCCTGTTCAATCAAATCAACACTTAAACAGAACTTTTTCAACAGTATGAAGTTGGTTAAAAGATCTTATCTAGTAACACACTGTGCCAAAGTTGAAAGAAATTCCAGAAAGGAAGAAGGTGATTGAAATACATCAGTCTGGGAAGGGTTACAAAGCTATTTCAAAGGCTCTGGGACTCCAAAGAACTACAGTGAGAGCCACTATCTCCAAACGGAAAAACTCGGCACAGTAGCGAACCTTCCAAAATTCCTCCAAGAGCACAGCAACTATTCATTCAGGAAGTCACAAAAGAACCAAGGACAACATCAAAGAACCTACAGGCCTCTCTTGCATGAATAAAGGACACTGTTCATGACTCCACTATTAGAAAGACACTGTGCAAAAATGGCATCCATGGAAGAGTGGCGAGGTGAAAACCCCTGCTAACCCAGAAGAACATTAAAGCTCGTCTGGATTTTGCCAAAACACACCTTGATGATCCTCAAATCTTTTGGGAGAATGTTCTACAGATTGATAAGTCAAAAGCGGAACTGTTTGGAAGACAGGGGTGCCGTTACATCTGGCGTAAACCAAACACAGAATTCCACACAAAAACATCATGCCTACAGTCAAGCATGGTGGTGGAAGTGTGATGGTGTGGGGATGTTGTGATGCTTCAGGGCCTGGGCAACTTGCAATAACTGAGGGAAACATGAATTCTGCTCTCTAGCAGAAGCTCTCTAGCTCTCTAGCAGAACATTCTACTTTCTCTAGAGAAAGTAGAATGTCCGGTCTTCAGTCCATAATTTGAAACTGAAGAGCAACTGGATTATGCAGCAAGACAATGATCCAAAGCATAGGAGTAAGACCTAGTCCTAGAAGTAAGCGAAAGACTTATCTCCAGTTTTCGGAAGCATTTATTTGCAGTTATTGCTGCTAAAGGTGGCTAAAAATGCTAAAAATGTATTTTTTCTTTGTTATACCATGTTATATCATATCAGATTTGACAGCAAAGAAAATTTTCTGTCCCTGATTTTTTTCTGGTTTAAAGGCAAGTGCTTGTGTTTAAAGTCAGTTGTCTAGATGCTACTGGAAAAACCCTGTCTCAGATGCTTCTACTCAAGAAAAATCTGCCAACCTTGGAGATGTGAACTAAATTTCCCCCACGTAAATTTTGACAAAACCTTTGGACGTAAGTCACCAACTCTGAATATGGCCCAGTGTAAATATCCTGGTGTGGTTTTTAAAGATTTTCCCAATCTGTCACACTACAGTCAAATTTAATTGAAAAATCTAAATTTTATATACTTTCCGGATCATAAGAAGCACCTATTTTAATTCTAGTATTTGTTCTACTTAGAAAATTACCAGTATGGTAACTCTAATTTTAATTGTAATTCTAGCTTATGCTGTGTTCTGTTATATTTGGAAGATAGGACCTTTCAACTTGGAAAATGTGCAGTCCACCGGTCAGTCAGATCTCCTAACTGGAAACTCAGATGAAATCCACTTTGCACCAGGTTACTGATATAAACATAGCTGACATCAATCTGGATCACTCTAACTAAGCCCTGGTAGCACATAAAAATATATTTGTCTTACAGTGGATACTACAACTGTCTAATATTAAATGTAAGACAAATCTTACAGTCTTAAAGTAATTGCTTTAACTCATCATGCATTCAGAGTCTTTTTACAATCAGATATAATCACACTATAATCATATACAGTATCTTCCATCCATCCATCTTCTACCGCTTACTCCTTTACAGGGTCACGGGGAACCTGGAGCCTATCCCAGGGAGCATCGGGCACAAGGCGGGGTACACCCTGGACAGGGTGCCAGTCCATCACAGGGCACAATCACACACACATTCACACACCCATTCATACACTACGGACACGTTGGACACGCCAGTCAGCCTACCATGCATGTCTTTGGACTGGGGGAGGAAACCGGAGTACCCGGAGGAAACCCCCGCAGCACGGGGAGCATACAGTATCTTTTTGTGTAAAATAGTTATTTAATGTTGTGGTACTGTAGTTATTAATTCACATCCTCCTACAATGCTTGCCAATCATCAGGTTTCCATACAAAACCATAAAAATAAAAAAAAGTCAGGAGTAGCAATTCGGCTATATATTGGGACTTCTAAGAACAACAGAACACAGCATTAAGACACCATAAGTACACTAATAGCGCTTTTTCCACCAGACAGCAACCGTGCAATAACAACTCCAAGACCATCCATATCCTGGTTGAGTTTCTGTAACTGTTAAAATGGGCAGAGTTTCTCTCGAGGGTGTGGGGGTGGAGACTAGTGATGTGATGAGCATGATTAGTAAAATACTATACTAATACCATTTTATTATTTGATTTTCTTTAACATGGAATTTAAAAAAAACAAAAAAACAAAACAAAACAAGACCACGGTTCATTTTGGGTTAAACTGTGTGTGTGCGCCTCCAACTGCATGACACAGCGAGTTTTAATGGCAGCAAGTGACCTAAACAAGGCAAGGGTGCCAATATTTTAAAAAAAAAAAAAAAAAAACCAATTACAGAGGCTGTTGAGCGCAAACATTGTCTGGTGAAATTTTCCATGGTTGAATTTGTGTTTTATTGGTCATGCAGTACATTCGGATGAAGGAGCACATCCAGTGATTTAGAAGCTAATTGGGATTCAATATTTGAAGATGGTGTCAAGAAATCTAAAGTAATGTCTGGTAGAAAAGTCACTCTAGTCAGAGACGATTCTGGCATCGTTGTGTTTGACCAATCAGTGATCAGTACTGTTAGCTCCGCCCCCACACATCCCTGCTCAGTTCTCTTGTTACCCTGCGAGAAAGGCATCTAAGTTATGTACTTGGTCACAGTACATCTAAATAAGAAGGCAAAATAAGAGATTATTTACTGAAACAAGCTGCACTGCCTGGTGGAAAAACCACAGCAGGTGTTTAAGATAAAATTGCATCTTATAATCCGGAAAATAGCGCAATATATAACATTGTACTCCTTTATAACAGTTAATAATATACACTCCAACAGTACTTTTCTCCTGATATCCAACAACAGCGCAACAAACACAGATCATGTGCATAGTAACAGTGTTAAAAACCACACAACATTCTGAGCCGAGCACTCGGTCAACATGCAAGAAGCGAAATGCAGAAAACCTGACATACTCGTGCTCAAACACAAAAACTCCTCACCGTGGAAGCACGAAACTCTAACATCAGGGTGAGTGTGTGTGTGTGTGGCATAAAGGAAGAAAAGCAGCAGCCACAAGCACAATGATATACAGTTAAAGAAGAGCAAAAGGCCAGAAGCAAACAAAATCTCTCTCTCTCTCACTCACACACACACACACACACACTACTGTTCTAAGCTACGGCAGCTCAAGCATAAATGATCCTACTTTAGCTATATAAGTATCAAAAAGTTACAATGATGAAATGTAAGGCATACATTTATGTTCAAAAAGTTCAATCAAGTCATGCATAGATTGTAAAAGTTATTGTATTTCTCTCTCTAAAAAAAAAAAAAGATGCAATCTATACGCCTAATATTGAAATGTCAATAACTAATACACTTTCTACATGACCACATCTTTTTTTTTGTTCTTCTTTTTTTTCTCAAAGATGCACCAGTTTGTAATATTTTGGTAAAATATCAGTTCATAATAAAAAGGTTTGCATGGATTGCAAACACTGAAGAAATTTGTTTGTTATATCATCCTGAAAAAACAAGGAACCACGTCAAATGTAGAATAATTCACAATGTCCCCGTTACTGAAAACGTAAACAGCATGTTTGGTGTCGGATATAAAGGGTGCGTCTCAATCAGCTCCCTCGGCCATGAATATATAAAATATGGTGTACATGAGTTGGGGCACTGGTAAGGACCCTGGCTCACTACACGTTGGGACACTGATGACTCAATTTCCCCAAGACATGACTACGTACTCGTGTTGTAAAACGTCACCACTGGCATTTAACAACAACAGGCAGGAGCGATATCTTTCTGACATTGTATGTCAGATAAAATTTGTTAGCTTAATCACACGTGTTCCCGTCACGATATTTGAAGCAGGATAGTAGGCTAGCTAGTTTTTTCAACCGTTAAACACTTAAAAGTCGTTACACTCAGACAAACTATATACAGAACATCAAATAAAGTTAAAAATCACTAACGTATGTAATCATTTGAGAGCCACAACTACTTAAATATGTAGACAAAGTTGACTGAGAGGTCATCCGGCATTTTTTTTTTATGAGCTTTGAGGCTTCAGAAAATATGACGTCATTTCCAGTAAGTGAACATAGTGAGCATCGATGCTCCCTGGTTTTTACGGTGAATTGTGGGAATTTTTTAGGGAGCGAACATTTCAGTGCACTGGAAAGATTTTGCGATTGAGACAGCCCTTAAAATGGCCAACTTCCTCATCAGTGCCCTGACTACTGAACTAGGGACCTGATTGAGACGCGCCCTTATTGTTATCCACTGCAGTTACAAGGCTAATGTAGCTATTAAGTAATAGAAGCTTATAGCCACCATTTTGGCATGGTGCATGTCTAAGTCACCTCAAAGGGCATCTCACTAAACACCAGTTGTACACTCCATATTAAACTGAATAGAAATACAACTATTATATTAAACTTAAGAGTTCTTGAACGATGCTAAACTTCTGGACGATGCTAAACTCCTAGCTACATTAGCCTTATACACACCAAACATGTCTTGTCTCATTGACTGCATTTTGGGTGAAAGAACCTCGTGGACATGTTGTAAACTTGCTAAAATTCCCTCAAACACCATCCCCGTTATAAAATCCCAGATTCCTGACATGGCCTGATCCATCAGTGAGTGTGTTCACTTTATAACACATACACACACCACCGTGAATGTATTTTACTTTATTTTTATATATATATATATATATATATATATATATATATATATATATATATATATATATATATATATATAAAATTATAGTGTCCCTCTATTTTTGAGATTAAAATATCAGTTGTCCTAGACATAAAATAATTCTCATAAAGGGTGCCAATAAGTATGTTCATGTCATGCATGCAGTTTGAGACTGTATTAACAGTATTAGCAAGTTTGATAAAATGACAGAGGAAAAAAATCAGGAGCTGAGTTTTTAGTCTACAAACTGTGGAAGTCTCTTATTATAGACTGTATAGACTATTTCAACTTTCAAATAAAACGTGCCATTCAAAAAAATTATAATAATAATAATTGAACACCGTTACTTTAACTAAACTTTATCTGATACAGCAGTGACCTCTATTGCTTGACAGTTCAAATGCAGGTCATGAGTAATGTTTTTTTTTTTTTTTTTTGCAGAATGGTACACGAGAACCTTATCCTTTTTTTTTTTACATTCTAGTTCTGTGATAAAGGATCTATAAGTAAATCGATTCTAAGCGTATGTAATATCAAACCCTAATGAAGATCTGGACACGGGCTGTTTCTCAACCCGTGTTCTCACATGACTTTGTCTTTCTTTCGACTGACGCCCTGAAACGCGGTTTAAATACCTGAAAGTGTTCCTGATCCGACAAACATGGAGGAAGCCTCAGTCACTAATGAGATCGTTCACTGTGAGCACAATCTACATGCTGATTTTATTAAACGGGTTACA
Source organism: Ictalurus furcatus (assembly GCF_023375685.1). Taxonomy (NCBI): domain Eukaryota; kingdom Metazoa; phylum Chordata; class Actinopteri; order Siluriformes; family Ictaluridae; genus Ictalurus; species Ictalurus furcatus. The sequence goes on along the minus strand of NC_071272.1, from coordinate 19,240,876 downwards.
CGACTTGCTGATTTGGTAAACAACATTGACTGATATGAAAGTCTGCTTTATACTTCCACCATCAGGAGGCGCAGCTGAGCTAAATCAGCTAGCTAGCAATAACCTCCTGTGGTAGCTTTAAGCTTTAACTGGAAGCTATTAACCAAGTAATTATGAGTTGTTGTTTTTTTTGTTGTCGTTGTTGTTTTTGCATGTCCTGTGTTGAGAAACAGCCAATCACGTTCGAACCACCTCCACCATGTGCTTCAAGAAATAGCATGATCTCACTCCATATAGTAAAAGTGCAAGCATAGCCTCTGCACTGGACAGGAGAGGAAATAAACACACACTCACAAATGCAAGGAAGAGTGTGTCCTGAGATGACACACACACACACAGCGCATGCTGCTGTAAAACTGTACAAATGCATGCATGTTGTAGGGGAAACGCCCCACACGCCGCTGTCCTCGTGTCCTAGGTGCACGATGGCGCTCAGGAACCATTCCAAATCCCCCATCATCCACATCCCGGGGGCGTGAGACACTAAGCCCTTTTAGTCAGGCATGAGGCGTCAGGAAAGCACTTCATCCTCGCCTACGAAGGGCAAGTCCACACTGCGTATGCCGTCTCCACTCTCTTGTTTCCTAGGAAACACACACACACACACACACACAGTGCATGTTCAAATAAATACACACCACAAGCCTAAAAAAGCCTTCATCTGTCAGATTAGAGGAATGATAGAGGAAGTCCCAACAAACACAACATTTAAAATGTCATAATGGTAACAAAGTTGGATCTCACTGATCAGACTGAACACGTGGGTGTGGCTTAATATTCTAATGAGCATGCTTGATTGACTGCCCTCTGTCTCACTAGGTTCTCTGAGGGGGGGCGGGTTGGGAATAAATGATATCAGCCATTTGATTGGTGAAAGTGGAGCTTATAAATGCCTTAAGCAAGCTTAGTTCCGCCCACTTTGCATTGAGAGAGGTGAAATTGTACTGAAAATCATGTAGACATTAAAAAGTCACCAAGTATTCACACTTTGGCTTCCAGGTTTTGCTTCCCTGGGACTTTAAATTTGACCCGATAGCTAGCTCCACTAGTTTAGATTATCTGGCTTTCGCGGTTTATTTTCGTTACAGTTAACAAATATTCGTCTCACTATTCGTCTCAATATTCGGCTCTACCATAAGATGCACTAGTGATGTATCTCGTTCATCAAATCCAGTCAAGATGTTCATGACATCATGAAGTTTCATTGTTGTTACATTGAATCTGCACATGCATCGGTGTAACAATAACTGGAACTGATCACAATCTAACATCAACAAAAACACTACATCCATGATCTCAACTCAGAGCTCCATGATCCTGAGCATCAGCTTTCGGAGCTGAGGATTTTCTGGGCAGTGGTAGCTCAGTGTTTAAAATGCTGGACTACAGATCACTGCTGGGCCCTTGAGCAAGGCCCTTAACCCTCAACTGCTCAGTTGTATAAGAAAATTTATTGAAAAAGAGATAAATGTAAGTTGTTCTGCATAAGAGCGTCTACCAAATGTCATAAATGTAACGTAAATATAAACGTCATGACTGGGATCAAAAAATGGTGCCTTCTGTCCTGATGCGCTCATTCATGTCAATGCAAACTGCTATAGACGTTTCGTTTTTATTTCACAACTTAAAGATGAAATTGTGGTTTAGTATCAACGTAGTGGCCATTCCTGTTTACACTGGACTACAATCCAACTTCCGTTCATCTGGGACAGAACATTCTGGCATCATTCCCGAGCCTTTGATCTGCCATGACACATATAACATGCAAAATGCAAACACACACTAAACTCCTTATAGCATTTGTTACATGGGGTTTACAATGTTTACTGCAGGTCACATGATCTCAGTGGGCGGGAATAAAGAGGAATCTACCATTATAAATGCTTTATGAGTCATGACATTACATACGACCATTCTGAGTCAAGCTTCATGTGCATGCTCATTCCCATGCCTACCTGGCTCAACAAAGAGTGGAGATTAAGTTACATTCGATCGGCCCATTGCAAACTTGGAATTATGACATCGCTGCTCGGCTTTCTTATCGTTTATTTTTTCTTCCAAAGACAGCTAACAGTGATCTGTTTAGTTACTGTTGCGAAGCTGTGATATTGCTTGTGTAAAGCTGTATGTTGAGGCACAGAGGTGAACGCTAAGTCTAGCAGTGATGTCATATGACATTTTTTCTGACTCGTGGCTGATCATATGTAACTTCAGCAACAATTGCATGGAACTTGGAATCTGGAAAATGATCTGTATGTGAATTTCATAGATCTGAATTGCATACACTTCACATTAAACAAAATTCTTTTTTTTTGTGGCGTATGTAATAAAAGGTATGTTTTTGCTACAAATGATATATTTTTATAGGAAAATCCTACCTTTAGCAAGCTCAGAACAAAGAAAAACTTTGATTAAAAAAAAAAGCATGGTGTATTAATTACAAAACAGAAAAAATACAATTGTATTCAATGTGATGTGTATGTAATTAAAATATAATATTCATATTCAGATCATTTTGTCAGCTTTCCAACTCCATACAGCAGAAGCCTGTCATTCAGCAACATCAGGACAAGGGGAGGGAGGGAGGGAGGGAGGAAGGGAGGTGTCCGACAAACCAGCAGTCCTTTACCTTTGGTTACCGTGAATGTAGCAGTATCGTAAATTCCCTGCTCTCACTTTTCTAGAGGGCAGGAGAGAGGGAAGCACCACAATCACAATCTACGCACTGAACTTAAACACAACACAATCTATTTGCAGGAGTGGGCGATATGGTGAAAATTTTAATATCGCGATATTTTTGGACCGAATAAATTCAAAAGCAGCACAGAACGCATCACGTGAGAACCCCAAAGAATCCCATGGTAGAAATGTCGAAGAAACCAGAGCGTCTGATTTCTGTTCCAGCACACGATGAGAAAGGCTTACGTTAGGCCATGTCCCTGTGTAGTGGGGCTGCGGTCCTCCCTGCGGCTCCAGTCGAACGGATTCCCAAACGAGCGCTTACGCAGCATGGTGCGCACCAAGATCTGCAAAGGAATTCACATGATCACATACACAGATTAACCACATATAACATACTACATCATCATACATACTGTTCACTTAAAAAATCATTCACATGATAATGATCATTCATGTTAACACACCTAAGGTGTTTAAGATTTTATGTTAGAGCTAAACTAACAATAGTGCACCAGCTTATAAAGCAGGGTTGTCAGGTCTGTGTGACAGAACCAGCCCATAATATCAAAAACATCCCTTTTCATAGTCTATACATTTTTAATATGACGAAATACGAAAATATTTAAAGGTTGCATCATACAATAAATTTTTAACAAAGCAGTTTCCCTAAACAATTATTTTACTAGGGTCCTGAAATACTTGTATTATTACATATATTACACATAACACCAGTTCACTGACACACAAAATCCCACATTCATGCAGTAATGTACAGAGCTATGGTGGAACAGCAAGTAGTGTTGCTGCCTCACGGCTCCAGGATCCCAGATTCACTCCTGAACTTTGGTATCGTTCTGTGTCTGTGTGGGTTTCCTCTGGTTTCTCTGGTTTCCTCCTATCTCCCAAAAGCCAAACAATACCAGCAGGTGGATTGGCTACTCTGTGGCTACTCTGTGAAAGAGTGTGTGAACTTGTGTGTATATGACAGGGTCCCATCCAGACCTCACGCCTAGTGTTCCGTGGACAGGCTCCGGATCCGGGTCTGTGTAAACTCTAGAGACTGTCGTACAAGAAATGCTGATGTTTAACGTGAACATTAACTGAAGCTCCTGACCTGCACCTGCATCATTTTGTGTGCGTGTGTGTGTGTGTGTGTGTGTGTTCTCACCACTGTGGCCAGACTGGGGATATGTTTCACTGAGTTCTCCACCTCCTCCTCTGTCACCTCAATCAGACTGCAGCAGTTGTCATCCTCAGGAGGAAGAGGCTCCGCCCCATGCCGTGTCACCCAAGGGTGAACCTGTACAGACACAAACACACACACAGACACACACACTGAAACCCATGTTGAGGGATTTCTCCATCAACCTTCATTTGACTCATTTTGCTTGAAACTTTTGGATTATTTTTGGATTACACTCTCTCTTTGCATGAGGGGACGCAAACTCGCACTTAACTTTATAATGGGTGTCATTAAGATATCCCTGCCCACTCTGTCTCTACACAGAATGCTAAACAGCTGAACAAACAATGAGTATGAGGCATTTAGTGTGTATTTGTACCAGCACTTGCTACAATACGTGTCACTGTTTTCCAGAACTGAAACCTCTGAAAAATGAAGGCGTATGTCACAGAGGGATGAATAAAATGAAAAGGTCTATGTTTTAATTGCAGCATTGTTGATTTCAGAAGCAGCAGGTAAAAGGTATTGCTGTGAAACATCACAAAGGTTGATAGAGACTGACCTTGATCTGTGGTATGGTTATTCTGTTTTCAGGATTTTTATCCAGCATCTTTAAAAGGAGGTCCTTCAAATCATCAGACACATCGGCACTGTGATGGATATACAAGAACAGAGGATGGGCTGAAGGAAAAAAACATATACAGCATGGAGAGAAAAAAGGGATCTGCATGCAGAGTTTCTAAATTATAGAACAATCAAAACATTGAAAAATAGCCGTTTCGCATAATTGTCCACCAGGCTTGCTGGAATTTTTGACCACTCTTCCATGCAATAATTTTTCAGTTGCAAGATGTTCGAGGGTTTTCTTGCATGTTCTGCCCGTTTCACATCCCCCCACAACATTTCAATGGGATTCAAATCCGGGCTTTGACTAGGCCATTCCATAAACCTCCATTTCTTCTTTTTGAGCCATTCCTTGGTGGATTTGTTAGTGTGCTTAGGATCATTATCCTGTTGAAAGGTCCACTTTCGGTTCAACTTCAACTTTCGGACAGATGGCCTCACATTATCTTCAAGCACTCTTTGATATGATGGAGAATTCATAGTTGAATCAATGAATGTAAGCTCTCCATTCCCTGAAGCAGTGAAGCAACCCCAAACCATTACATTTCCTCCACCGTGCTTCACAGTTTGTATGAGGTATGAGGCAAACTCTAGGTCTTGTAAAGGCTTTTTCCTGGCACGCCTCCCATGCAGGTCCAATGTGTGCAATCTCTTTCTGATTGTAGAAGCATGCACTTTGACACCAACAGTTGCAAGACTTACTAGCAGATCCTGTGATGAAATTTTGGAGTTCTTGGAGACTTCTTTTTTGCATCAGATGGTCTGCTCTTGGGCTGAATTTGCTGGGACGGCCAGTCCTGGACATTTTAAATGGGACGGCCAGTCCTGGTCGTTTTTATTTTCCTTACAGTGGAATGATGTATTTCAAATAATTTGGAGATCTTTTTAAATCACCTGCCAAACTCATAGGCATCCACAACCTTTTTTCTAAAGGCCTTACAGAACTCTTTAGATCTTGGCATGATGACACCACACACCTCAATAACAAAGGGAATACCAGACACTAGATATGAGAGGGGTATAAATAAGACCGGTTCCACCTGCACTCCCTAAGCAGGTTCTAATCACTGGCAACCAATCTTGAACACCTGATTCTAATTTTTCTGGATTTGAAGGTGTGATAAATGTAGGGATGTACTTACTTTTTCCATGTGACTGATCTGTTGTTTTTTCACTTAAAGTGTGAAAATTACCACAAAATGTTTGTAATTTTATGTGTCATTTGATAGAGTGTATCAAGCACTGCTTCAAAGAGGATCAAATGTTTGCTTGTCCAAATATGTATTTAAAAAAAAAATAAATAAATAAAAAATTCCATAGTGTGTACTTATTTTTTCACATGACTGCATATTTGGTTTCTATTAAGTAACAATGACTTGTAATATTTTTAAAAGTGTTACAGAAAAGAAAAATACAGAGAGATGATGGTCACTCACTGCTCGGGAAGCTCCACGGGCTGAGTTTTGATCTTCTGGTGAAGACTCAGTATGCGCTCGTCCATGAAGGGACACTGCAGGACATACACTGTATCAGACCTCACATTCAGACTCTATACAATTCACAACATTGCACTGCTTTGGGTATCAGTGACAACACTGTGTGTGTGAGCAGTGATATCAGTCTCACCACGCCAAAGACAAAGCAGTACAGTGTGACCCCCATGGCCCAAACATCCAGAGCCTGGAAACAAACACATGTTAACGTTCATCATCACCATCATTCCTGATTGCGAGTTTTGTGATCACTAAAGATGCACTGAACATTTTGACACTGAATATAGCAATTCATTTTTAAAAGCAGGAAAAAAGGTCTCATTAAAGATTCAAAATGCTAAATTCCTACATTTTATTTTAATTTGGCAGCATCATTATAGTTCGCTATATTGTGGATGATATATAGCACTATCTTGTCTGAGCCAAGCAGATGTTCTCTCTCTGACCTTGCCCGAGAAGTTCTTGCGGGTCTCGGAGAGCGTCTCTGGAGCGAGGAATGCCGGCGTTCCCACCGTGCTGGTCAGCAGGGCGTCGGCTCCCTCAAACTGGTTGCTGACTCCAAAGTCAGCGATTTTAATGTGTCCATCCTCGCCAACCAACAGGTTAGATGGCTTAATATCACGGTGAATGATCTTCTGATAGTGTACTGCAGGGAAGTAGAGAGAACATCGTCATTTCTATCCACAGCAAACTCTCTGAATCTGAGTCACATGTCGAGGTGGCTCTTGAACTCACAGTACTCAATTCCTCTGAGCAGGTCCTGGAAGTAGAAGCGAGCCTGCTCCTCATTCAGGGGTTTATCAGTGGGGACCTCCATCACCGCGCTGTACACATACACCAAGAAACATCATAAAGGTGAGACAAAATTCATGGAGAATCAATGTAAACAAAAATAAATGAACTCATTTATTTTCTCAGTTATTTAACGGGCATGTTATTTACTTTATTGACTCTGATTTTATTTCAAAGTAACATTATCTGTCAATCAAACTTGGTGAGAAGGGTCAGCTGCTATTGTTGAATTATACAATATACAGTGCCCTCCATTAATATTGGCACCCTTGATAAATATGAGCAAAGAAAGCTCTGTACAATTGTCTTTAATGTTTAACCTTTTGATCTTTTGTTAAAAAAAAAAAAAAAAAAACATTTCATGGATATCAAACAATTGCAAACAAAACACAGGTTTATCCAAAAATATATAGCCTTGCAACAATTATTGGCACCCCTATGAATTCATATGAGAAAAGTATATTCCCATTGATATTTTATTTTTTTTATAAACCTGTGTTGTGTTTGCAATTGTTTGATATCCATGAGAGCAGAGTATTTTTGTGAATATTATTTGAACAAAAGATCAAAAGGTTAAACAATAAAGACAAAGTTTCACAGCCTTCTTTGCTCATATTTACCAAGGGTACCAATATTAGTGGAGGGCTCTGTGTGAGATCAAAAATGCAGTGGGGGGTCTCCTTTGATTCACCACAGTATTCACCATAGTGCTTACTTGCAGCCTAATCATCTTAAAAAAGTATTAAAGTTCACTTTTAAACCGTAATAGCGTAAATACGTATTTTGTAGATTAGGGCCGAATGAATTTTCCATCCAAACAAACGAGGTGGGTATTCCAATGAAGTATCTATTAAATAAAAAAATGAATCACCCCCAATTTAACTGTTGTAATAACTTAGTTGTATCAAGGAACACTGAATAAGTGCATTGAAACATATTGAAATCCTGCTCACCCTCGCTTGACCAGCTCAAATACTGTAAACAAACAAACAAACAACAAGATCAATATTGGAGTTTATTATCTCTGTGTAAAGCAGAATGAAGCAGGCAGAATAACAGTCTGAAACACCAATATTAAGAACTACAAATTTTATTTCATAAACATATTCCCACATTAAAATGACTCCAGGATTTAACAGAGTAAACTGAGTGAAATAATCTCACATTTACTTAAAGAAGCAATCGTTAGACACCAAACATTTTGGGAAAACTGGTATGGTCTTATATTAATGAGACTAAGTTTGTGTGTGTGTGTGAGTGTGTGAGTATGTGAGCTGCAGTGATGTACAAACAATAATTGTGTGAATGATATACAAAATCATGGGGCATGATATGTAAATGTTTTGTTGTGTATGTATGTGATGTTCTCAGTAGCTGTGATGAGACTACAGGAGTGTGGATTGAAGGCAATAAGATGCATCAATAACCTAATCAAAATATGAACGTAAAAGAAAGTGTGTAGATATGATTTTGTTAATAAGGTAAACATAGTGAAGAAGTTTTTTTTGTTTAAACATTTAGTGAAAATCTAATATGAATTTTAAGATGTTACTCATTCGGGTTGCTTGTGGGCATGGTCTGTCCTTTTATCGAGAGGACACGAAGAAGAAACCACCGTTATAAGTTTTTCTTCCATTTTTGTACATCAAACAGTAAGTGGGATCTAAAATTGTGAGCTGGGAGTTGAAGAAACAATGGACCACATGAGCCAATCATTTGGATTTGTCATTTTACAGTGCCACACCTAATTTGCATATAACTGAGAAAATCTCAATTGAAATGCCACTTGTCACTGAAATGAAGCGAATACAGAGAAAATGATCAACGTTCGTATGTCATGTACTAGTGTGAAGGAATAAGGGTAAGGAATAATTTAGACTAACTTTCAGATTATTTAAAAATAGAAAACGGCATAATTTTGGCTTTAACTGCTGTGAACTTCTGCAAATTTATTACCTGCCCTTCAGCTGTATTAATTAAGTGATCTCTGTTCCTAAAGTCACAGATCATATCGCAAGAGATAAAGTATTTATCATTGCATTGACTGAAATTAGAAACACCCCGAATTACATATTCATGTAATCCAATGCAAATCCTGTGTAGCACCTGTCAGTAAATCAGCCTGGGATGTTTTTACACACACACACACACACACACACACACACAAATGTGTTTTACACCTGGTGTACATCTTTTACACCTTTACACTATGACATCATAGTTACATGACTGAAAATATACGTAAGGTTTACTAACCCACGTCACTTACCCATGTACAGATGGTCCTCACTTGGGTCATCCAGCACCTGCACGCATACACAGCAGCGTCAGCACCACAATAATGCCCTCTTCTGGCGGTCTACAGAAAACACACCCCTGCATACTCACACACCTCCACCAGCTTGACCACATTAGGATGGTCGAGCTTCTTGAGGATGGCGATCTCCTGGTACACCCGTTCCAGGGGGCCTTTGGGCTGAAGTGGACCCTCGGGAGCAGATCGGGCCCCTCGAGGAGGAGGTCTTCCTGTACAAGCAGAAATGTGTATCTGGGTTTCAAAATACACACCGCGCAGGTGAACACACACACACACACACCTAAACATTCACCCCACAGAGCAGCCCATCTGCCATATGGCACACACTTACGTGGGAAACCAGCCTGCCGCATCAGACGCTTCTTGGACAGGACCTTCATCGCCTGTGGGGACACGGACACGGGGAAACAGACAAGACAATCAGAGCAGGGACTCAGAATGTGCACACACCACCACCCTGGTCATTCAGGATGTATAAAGTTATGCAGACAGTTCAGTGCAAAAGTTTGCACACCCCTGTTTCAAAATGGTGAAACCAACTAAACTGTTCATATTTTCTCAGTATTATAAAAAAGTGCATTTTCAGTTAACAACACGATGTAGCTTTTTTTTGTTGTTGTTGTTCCTGGGCAGTAAGTTTTATTTCCTAATTGCTTATACCATACCGCAATATTACTGAAAAATCAACATATGTTGAAATGTATTCACCCATTTTTAAGTGAAAATAGGTACATTTCAAAATACCAATGTCCTGGTCACAAAAGCAATGTTTAAAAGGAACTGATAGCCATTTTCTAGACTTTTGAGTCATAAGGAACTAGAAAATAACACTTACAATCCAAGAACAAAAATTGTGTTACATTTTGTAATGTTATAAATGATCTAGTTATAATTTGTGGAGGCAGATATATTCAACAGAGGCATGCCGAGACAGACGTTAGGAGACTTTAAGAGACAGAAACGTGTGGACTTTTGTGTAGGACTCACGTAGTAGGTGTTGTCGTCTTCATTGTAGGCCAGTTTGACAACTCCATAGGATCCCTCGTTTCAAAAGAAAGAGGAGACTCGTGTGAGAGACGGCAAACACATCACACATTGTCAGGAAATATATTAACGTTTGTTGTTTTTCTGGAATATTCTGAGGGCAGAACAATTGTACTTCAACAAATAACGCAGAGCAAATAATCTTTTTTTTTTATTATTAAGATCTTTCCCTCACAGAATCAGAATGCTCAGAAGCATTTCACACACTTTTAATGCCTCATAAAGATCTAAAAAAAAGAAAAGAAAAGGAATTAAACATGACGAGACACAATGTTATAGAAAAAGGAAAATTAATTACATGTATATTATTAAAGGAAAGAAAAAAGCCTAGTGAATAAGAAGACCAGCAAAACACACACACACACACACACACACACACACACACACACACACACACACAGCAGGTCCAGTTGGTGGAGCAGATTGGGGGTCCAGCAGGAGCTCCAGAGCTCAGACACAGAGATAAAGAGACAGCAGGAATCTCCATCCCTGCTCGCTCTCTCTCTCTCTCTCTCTCTCTCACACACACACACACACACACACACACACACACACACACACACACACACAGGCGTACTCCTCTCAGGATCACAGAAGTGTAATAAATGAAAACCTGCTTGGTGATTTATTTATTGAACTCAAAAAATAGTGTTTGCAGCAAAAATATTGTTGACTTCCTGCAACCCGTTTAACTTGCATTCTAAATCACGTTCTAAATCACATTTTAAGTCACGTTCTAAAATCAAATTTTAAATCACATTCTAAATCACGTTCTAAAATCCCCTTTTAAACCACGTTCTAAATCACATTCTAAATCACATTCTAAATCAAATTTTAAATCACATTCTAAATCACGTTTTGGTTTTTTTTTAAACCACGTTCTAAATCACATTCTAAATCATGTTCTAAAATCAATTTTAAATCACATTCTAAATCACGTTCTAAATCATGTTCTAAAATCAAATTTAAAATCACATTCCAAATCACGTTCTAAATCATGTTCTAAATCACGTTCTAAAATCTCATTTTCAATCACATTCTAAATCACATTTTAAACTACATTCTAAAATCAAATTTTGAATCACGTTCTAAATCACATTCTAAATCACGTTCTAAATCATGGTCTAAATCAAATTTTAAATCATATTTTAAATCACGTTCTAAAATCAAATTATAAATCACATTCTAAATCACGTTAAAAATCACATTCTAAATCACATTCTAAATCACGTTCAAAATCACGTTCAAAATCAAATTTTAAATCATATTTTAAATCACGTTCTAAAATCAAATTTTAAAATCACATTCTAAATCACGTTCTAAATCATGTTCTAAATCACATTCTAAAATCAAATTTTAAATCACATTCTAAATCACATTTTTAAACAACGTTCTAAATCCCATTTTAAACAACGTTCTAAATCACATTCTAAATCCCATTTTAAATCACATTGTAAACCACGTTCTAAATCATATCTTAAACCAGATTTTAAATCATGTTCTAAATCATATTTTAAATCATGTTCTAAATCACGTTCTAAATCACGGTCTAAATCAAATTTTAAATCACGTTTTAAGTCACATTCTAAACCACGTTCTAAACCAACTCAAAATCTCTCCAGAAGAGCTGCGAGGAAACACTTGATAATTTCTGTTCAGTAAATGCACAGTGATACAAAATGAACAATAAATCCAACACATTCTGTATTGCTCTTCTGGTGCAGAGCAAGGCTTATGTCCATACACTAAATGAAACCCAAACAGCTATACATGATCAACAATTTTCTGCTAAAGGCCTCAGAAGCGCCCAAACTCCCTGGCTCATCAATATTTCACAAAATGTGTTACAGCGGTTATAAAATTCGGTCAATATTTTCATTGAGGCTAATTCCTGTTAACGGTTATTCCTTTTTCTTGTGTTTTGCTGAGTCTGTTATTCTTATATGAAGATTGTAGTTACCAACATTTTTGGAGAAAATCTTGGCGATTCTCTAAACGGATTTCAAGTAAATGAATTCAAAATCAGAAAGATGTGATGCTCTCAGTGTCCCCAATAAGATGAGGGTGCAGTGAAGGGGCATAGAGGAATGTCTATAAAATGACTGACACAAGGCCCATCCAAACAATTCCAGTCCATAGTAAAGTACTTCTGCAGTTTTTTTAAAAAAAATTTTCTGCCTCATAATTTGTGAGTTTTGTAAAATAAAAAAAAGAACTTGACTATTGCTCCTTTAAATCCCTTTAGTTTTCCATCTCTCATTATATAAACCGGTCATTACACTTCTTTACCACTAGGGGGTATCTTTAATGTAGGTCAGGAGTTGGTGGTAGTTCTGTGGTAAATGTAAAGATGATATCTCACAGAATGAAAAGAAAAAAAACAAAACAAATCACATTCCATCACATGGGACGCAGGAAACTGTTTATAGATTAATAATCCAATAATAATTCAATTACCTTTCCGATCTCGTCTTTCAGCTTGTACTGGTTCAGCTGCACGCAGTCCTTGTGGAATAAAAGAGAAAATTTATTAGCCAGTCTGTGTGTGTGTGTGTGTGTGTGTGTGTGTGTAAATAAAGCATCCTTTATTTAGGTCACAAAAATTATTGTGCTGGCACAGACCTATTTCTTACACACATGCACGCACACACACACGCACTTGTGTAGAAGCAGTGTAATGGAATCTTCTTCAGCAAAAATAAAAACTTCTGAATCTCGAGGTTTTTGATGGCAAAAAGAGATTAGACTTTTCCTACCACAGTAATAAGATCCTCGGTGCAATTACAGCTCATGTGTATATATACCAAGTTAAAACAATGACCTTGTTGAGTGGGGTTTATCCACGTTTGCTTCTAATCACATCTGCTACAATTATTTAATCGTTTTCTTGCCTTATCTATAACTGTGGCGCGAGCCCAGTCAGCTTATTAATATTATTTTTAGACCGTATCTTCATACAAGTCTTAACAATACACTCTTAGAAGTTACAGACACCAAGCTGGTGAGAAAATTGTCCAGTCCAAGGCTAACAGGTGCAGGCTACAGAAGAGGAGCACACGCTGAGAAATAGCAGATAATGAGTGCTGGGAAGAAAAAGATACAATTAAGAGTGAGAACTGTGTGCTCAGAGATTTCCCACAAGCTAGAGTTATGTCAGCTTGTCCTGGTTTCTTTGATTAGTATACACGGATACTCTCTTATATCTTAGACACTGATTATACATGATTGGATTATACTTTGATTTAAAATATTCCATATAACAATCATATGCTTAATAAGTTTAAATGCTGGTTTAACATTATGTCTCTCACTCTCTCTCTCTCTCTCTCTTCCTGATTGAAATACATTTCAAAGTCATTATTAGGCCTTTTATGGATTAAAACATTTTTTTTGGTTCCAGACAAAAAAAGGGCAGTAGTTGAAATTGACCAATCATAGCAGTAGGAACGTCTTATTCCCGCCCCCGAAATGCAACTGGAAAGTTAAGATATGAGGCCGTGCACCTACCTGCAGGTCAGTGATGGAAACTCTGTGCGACTCGACAGTGGGTCGACGAGGCAAGCGAGGGGACGAGTGGGGCGAGGTGATGGGCGAGTAGGGCAGCGAGGGATAGATGTAGCGCCCGTTGAGGCCGGGTGAGCCGCAGGGTGAGGAAAGGGTATGTGAGCGCTCCTGCAGTGACAGCTTCCTGTCTGAGAGGTTCAGCCTGCCACGGTGTTCCTGCGCAACTGGGAAGAGAGCCTCAGGTCGGCAGGCTGTATGTGATAAAAGGTCACAGGATGGAGCATGGAAGGGTGGAGGTGGAGCTGAGGCTGGCTCAGGCGTCTCTGAGCTATCCATTTCCTCTGGATCCTCCTCCTCAACGTCGCCCATCCTGTCCCCACTAGGCTCATACTCTGTCACCACAATAAGGGACTCCATTTCAATGGTACAAGGGCTCAGGGGAGGGGCTGAGAGTGTGGCACACCCGCGCAGCAGGTCCGGAAGCGTTTGATCAGGTGTCTGGGCTGCAGGAGTGGATGGGGCATAGTCGAGAGGGGCGGTCGCTTCAGCAGAAGGCCATGAGGAGACACAGGGAAACATGGTGTCCTTCCTGAAAGCCTCCAAACCTCCCCTCCATCCGGAAAACAGCAAGACTTTCTGAAGAAAGTCCAAAAGAAAGAACCAAAAAAGATAAAAGAGTAACGAGTTACAGAAGGTACCATACGTGCTGCATCTGCTCCTCATGAACTAGAACGCCTCCTTGCTATAGAGACTTTGTTCCACATTTAAAAAATAGGACAGGATAAACATTTTGTTCCAGGAGTGACCTGAAGTCAGGTTGCTGATCTAAAATAAATGACTGGGCCTCATTTTTCAATATTTTCAGTAAAGCTGTACGTAAGTGTTTTTGTAGGACAAACAAACTCAAAACTTCTGCCAGACTTACAAAAGTGGCAGTAACACTGATTTTCTTCAAACCCACGAGCATATGTTGACGAATGCTAATCACCTGTAAAGCGCGATGTGTCTGCATCCCAGAAGTGGATGTTAATTTGACTCATGTCTATAAAATAGCAATTTAGTTAAAAGTAAACAATATTATTTAGAAGTATAACAGCAAGTGAAAAGGCTAAACCTAGAAACAAATGACAGAAAAGTGAATTAGGTATGAATGAAGTCAGGTGAAAAGAAACGGTTTGACATTAGAATGAAGAAAAACAGATCTACACTGTACCCAAGTGATCATGGACACCAAGCACTAACCCTAACCCATGCATGTTTTAAGTGTCTCGTGACTGTCGGTCGCTGTCATTTCCCTGAGCCAGTGGAAAACCAGGAGGCCATATGTCATAAGAAAACTCTTTAAAACATTTGTGATGCCCAATGAAGGTACGCAGCACACTAGGGAGTCTATGGTACACCGCAAACTGAGACATACCAGCTCAGTCATTTATCATTCACTTAAGAGTTCTAGAGTATTAAAAGGACATGCTATGATGAACAGAATCAGCTAAGCTGTAGCAGTGCATCCTCCTTTTATATAGCAGCCTTCTGTTTTGTCTAACAAGTTTTATTTGTCTTTATTTCTGAATTTGTGTTGGCTTGCTTTCTTTTTTCCCCATATTTAATCTGAAATGAATGCCATTGAGATGAAACCACTGTGTTTTTACAAAATTCTCACAAAATCTTTGGGTGAAATTTAAATAAAGGCCGTTTAAACCTGATAATGTTATCAAGCAAGGTTTACATTGGTGAGTCTCCATATACCGTATTTAAATTTGCATAAACTCAGGGTGATTTCAGTGCCTTGTCTATGGCATGGTTGTTGTTGCCAGATGGACTGGTTTTAGTATTTTAGATACTGCTGATCTCCTGGGATTTTCACACACAACAGGCTTTTCACAAAATGGTGCAAAAAACATAAAACATCCAATGGGGGGAAAAACCACTGCTTGGTCTGATCAATCTCAAGTTCTGCTGAAACATGAAGATTGTAGGGTGGGAATTTGGTGCCAACAGCATAAATCCATGAAACCAACCTCCCTTGTGTGGTGGTAGTGGAATAACACAGGGAATGTTTTCTTTCAACACACGGGGCTCCTTAGTACGAGACGAGCATGTGTTTGAATACTGCAACCTGTCTGGGTTTTGTCGCTGACCACATGCATCCCTTTATGACTATAATTTATCAACCCATCTTATAATGGATACTTCCAGTATGATAATGCGCCATGTCACAAAACAAAAACTGTCACAAACTGCTTCCATGAACATGATAATTAGTTCGGTGTACTACACTGGCCTCTCCAGTGACCAGAACTGAATCCAACACAGCATGTGGTAGAACAGGAGATTCACGGTATGAATATATAGCTGACAAATATGAAGCAATTACGTGATGCAATCGTGTCATCATGGACCAGAGTCCCAAAGGAATGTTTAGGAAGAAGGAGAATTGAAGCTGTTGTGATATATTTGTATATTTGAGAGCTATTGCAGCAAATCTTGCTAAGATTTAGCTCGGTACTGAGAAAAAAAATAATCAGAGACGTGACACAAGTAACAGCATCGAGGTAGAAACAGCTGTTTCAGGACCATTTAAATGGCCTGATTTGAACACAATTTTTACTTTCTAAAAACCCATTACAACAGCGTTAATATGTGCAGTGTTCTATCTCGGTTTGTTCTGCTCGATTTAGCTGCTTTCAGCCTTATCCTTTTGGCAGGCAGGTTCTCTGTTGGTGTGAAAGATGGAGATATTTAGTGTGTGTGTGTGTGTGTGTGTGTGGGAGTGGTGTGGAATAAAATCAGGTACAATAAGAGACATTCATCACTCTGGAGGGTTCAGGAAGGAGAGCGTGTGTGGGCAGGACCACCTCCTCCTCCATGCAGCCTCATTTCTCTTCCACAGAGATACGGTCATCCTTCTGCCTTCCCATCGCTCCTATTCTGTTACTCCAAATCATCTCTTTTACCACTGTTTTCAAATAGTTTTAAAATAACGATGCAATGCATCGCATTACAGTTATATTTGCTATTCACTACCAAAAGACATTAACGATTAGTTAAACCAAGGTTAGGATCATCGAAGTCAAGAAATCACTGTGGAGAGGCTGCACACGGGCTGAATTAGTCATTCATTCATTCCTTCCTTCATTCATTCCATCATTCCATTTCTTTATCCCTCAACGCTGTTGAATTCTCAAGCCTAACTGGTCAGATTTTATCGGTTAATTTCCTATAACAGCATCTCTGACAGTAG
This sequence comes from Ictalurus furcatus, assembly GCF_023375685.1. Classification (NCBI taxonomy): domain Eukaryota; kingdom Metazoa; phylum Chordata; class Actinopteri; order Siluriformes; family Ictaluridae; genus Ictalurus; species Ictalurus furcatus. The sequence continues at coordinate 19,223,957 of NC_071272.1, read as the reverse complement.
TCCAGTGGAAAATCACAGGTTTATATTAATGCACTCGTTCTAATAATTTATTGTTTCTATAGTAACACCTCATTCACAGGGACTTGTATAGCGGAAGCTCACATGATCTAAGTGTAGTAATAATGTGCAAAAATGTGGTTAATATTTAACAAAGACAAATGTATAACAGAGTGCTGCGGGAACGAGTCTTAAAACCCGGAAACGAGTTAGCATTTTTTGCACTTCCGGTTCCATCGTCCCGAATTCAATGGTTTTTTTTTTTTTTTTAAGGGTTTTTGATTAAATCCCTGAAATAAGGTCTGTGGTTAACACAAGCTCAAGATCTTTTCACATTTTATTCTCAGACATAGAATGCATCAGTATTCTATTCTATTCAGTACTCATGAGAATTTAAAGATTTTATTTGATTTTTTTACATGTCTTGAAAAAGGCGGTTGCTAGCATTTACATTTATTCACTTAGCAGACGCTTATATCCAAAGCGACTTACAAATGAGAAAAAAATGTAGCAAGTAGCTACATGGGACTATAGAGGTTATCGGGGACGTTAAACATCACACCGAAGAGGAAAACTCATCTACTACAGCCTCGTTGTGTTTATACTCGCACTCTTGCAAACTATTCCAACTCAAACATTCCAACTTGTAGATTTAGCAATTTATAGTATTTTCCAATTGTTGTGTATTTTTAAATTGTTGTGCTATAAATTCTAGAATAATCCATTAATATATTTTTTTTTTCCAATTTTAACTTCTAAGTTCTTCTATAGCTAGGCAGTGGTATTTTTGCAGTGCCTGGGATGCAACCACAAGCCATGGGATAGAAGTTGCTTGTTTTATCCTCTCCTGACTGAAGTTGCCCAGCAGAGACTCTGGGCTCGTGGCAAGAAATTGATAAGAGTTGTCGGAAGTTTAGTGGTGGTGAAATTTTTCTTTTCAGTTCCGCCGATTGTATTTAGGCCTCGAAATGTAAAAAAGTTGTGTGCATTTGTTAAGATCATCTTGCTGAACAATACATGCAAGAATCATAAACTTTTGTTGGTCACAGAGCGTATTTTCTGCAATAATCCAAAAGCCAATGGAAAAATCATCAGGGAACCAGGGTGATGCTAACTTTTGGCCTAGAAAAATATATCATCCTTGCAGCACTCTATTGTTGATATGGCGAAATTTGACGCTCTATAAGGAAATGTTTAGAACTGCTATATGATACGTGATAAAATGAACTTGAACTTGTTTTGTGGATGTTCCACAACATTAAATGTAACTATATACGGATAAAAAGCATAAACTGTGGACTTGTGGACGTGCTGTTCAGAAAATAATAACCTCCAGGGTGGTAATAATAACCCACATTCATCACACTACCTTGTTGTGGATTATTTTTGACAGTACATCATGTCATGCTCTTAAATACAATGACCTCATGATTTGTTAGTTCAGTCTTTAATTTATAGATGGCCGATTCTAAACGAACACATACTGCTTTATGACAGCTTGAATACCAAGTGTTAAAATGTCATTCTCCAAGAGTGTTGTGTAGTTTAATTCCTTCATTTATGTCAGGTGTGTTAGAACTGACCAGTTAAAACACTGGGCCAAATCATATGATCTTCAGTTAAAGATGACTGCTGGCATGCGTATTGTTTTTGTATCAGAGCAGGAAAGTAGGAAAGGATATAAACAACGGCATATGGCAATGAAGAGCTAAATGACTTGGCAACCCAAACGGTCTGTGTTTTATGTACACCGGCTGTCAATAATCCTGTGGGTTGAAAACAGGCTTGCTTTAGAACAGACGGAATCAAACTTTTTCCCCCATGAGGCCCACTTTTCAGTTTTTTTGAGAACGTGTGCGCTGTCGTTCAACAAAACCAAAAAACTTGTCAATAATCAAACTGCTGCAGTGTATATGTATAAAAAAAAATCAATTTTAAAGCGGAATTCATCCTATTTGTTCAGGGCTAATAAATTAAAATAATATAAAGTAAAATAAATAGAACCACCAGAATAGAAAAACATATATTATTGCTTATAATACAGCAAACCCTGACAAACCCAAAGGAGAATAACACCTTAACTATTAACACGTCTGAGTGCAGACCGATGTAGAAGAGCAAAGCAAACAGCACTTTTAATCACTGTGCAGTTATCATTACCATTAACGTTATTGGTAAAGTGTTAGATTTAACATTAACATTTGACCATTTTATTCATTTTCAATGAACTCATACGAATACATTCTCATTTTATTGTAAGAAAAAGCAATTGCACCGCATCAGAGCATCTTTCAAGCACCGTGATCACCAGCCAAAAATTACTAGTGTGAAATGGGGGATGGGGCTTCCACAGACTGTCAGTTGATATGCGTGAGTTCAAAACACCTGCGCAAATGATGATTGGTTCATCTGCTGTTTTATAATGAAAGAAGACAACCGCTGGGATGCAAAATTATTGTGCTTTTACTGCAGAAATCGGTGGGTGTTTTTTTTCTTTTTGCACATTAGAACCTCAGATGTCCTTGAGTTCCTTAAAAAAAGTTCCTTTGGTGAAACTGAACCTATTGTGGTTTATTTTAAACCACAGATGAGTTGAAAAAGAGAAATAAGAAAGGAGAAGATTGCTGACAATCCTGAGAAAGACAGTGAGGTAAGGCAGCCAGAGACCAGGCCTCACAACGCTCACCTATAGTGTTCCTCACCTTATGTTTCAACCAAAACAAAGGTTCAATTTTCATCACTCACAGCTTCGTCAGCCCTACTGCATGCTGGGGACAGATGGTGTGTCCAAAACATATTTTTTTTACTGAGAATAAATCACACAATATATTGAGTCAGATTCCAAGTAAAACACATCCATGGTTTTCAAAGGTGTTATATTTTGCTTTGAACAGTTCAGGAGAGATTTTGATGCAAACAGATCCCAAAGCACAGGGGGTGTCGTGATCCCAAAGCACAAGACGAACTGTCGTGATGAGAATGAGGAGAACACTGTGTAGAAATGCAGAGATCTGACTGAGATGTTGCAGAACCGCAGGAGCTCTGGTTTGCGGAGTTATTTTAATCTGAAGGCAGTTTCGCCTTGCTGCATGACCTACATTTATCTCTGATAGATTACAACACTATGCACATCCTATACATATCCTACACATACCATATACATATCCTACACATACCCCATATACATATCCTCACATACCCCATATACATATCCTCACATACCCCATATACATATCCTACCCATACCCCATATACATATCCTATACATACCATATACACCAATTAGCCGTAACATTAAGACTACTGACAGGTGAAGTGAATAACATTGATTATTATTGTGGCACCTGTCAAGGGGTGGGATATATTAGGCAGCAAGTGAACAGTCAATTCTCAAAGTTGTTGTGTTGGAAGCAGGAAAAATGGACACGTGTAAGGATCTGAGTGACTTTGACAAGGGCTAAATTGTGATGGCTAGGCGACTGGGTCGGAGCATCTCCAAAACGGCAGGTCTTATGGGGTGTTCCTGGTATGCAGTGGTTAGTACCTACTAAAAGAGGTCCAAGGAAGGACAACCGGTGAACCGGCGACAGGGTCATGGGCATACAAGGCTCAGTGATGTGCGTGGAGAGTGAAGGCTAGCCCGTCTGTTCTGATCTCACAGAAGAGCTACTGTAGCACAAATTGCTGAAAAAGTTAATGCTGGATATGACAGAAATGTGTCAGGACACAGTGTATCGCAGCTTGCTGAGTATGGGGCTGCGTGGCTGCAGACCGGTCAGAGTGCCCATGCTGACCCCTGTCCATCGCCGAAAGCACCTACAATGGGCACATCAGAACTGGACCATGGAGCAATAGAAGAAGGTCACCTGGTCCAATAAATCATGTTTTCTTTTACATTGTGTGGACAGCCAGGTGTGTGTGCGTCTCTTACCTGGAGAAGAGATGGCACCAGGATGCACTATGGTCAGGAGGCATGCCGGCAGGGGCAGTGTGATGCTCTGGATAACGTTCTGCTGGGAAACCTTGGGTCCTGGCATTCATATGGATATTACTTTAACACGTATCACCTACCTGAACATTGTGGGTGACCAAGAACACCCCTTCATGGCAGCGATATTCCCTAATGACAGTGGATTCCTTCAGCAGGATAATGCGCCCTGCCACACTGCAAAAAATGTTCAGGAATGGTCTTGGAAACATGGCAAGGTGTTGACTTGGCCTCCAGATTCCTCAGATCTCAATCCGATCGAGCATCTGTGGGATGTGCTGGACAAACAAGTCCGATCCACGGAGGGTCCACTTCGCAACTTACAGGACCTAAAGGATCTGCTGCTAACGTCTTGGTACCAGATACCACATCACACCTTTAGAGGTCTTGTGGAGTCCATGTTTTGATGGGTCAGAGCTGTTTTGGTGACACAAGAGGGACTTACACAATATTACGCAGGTGGTTTTATTGTTATGGCTGATCGGTGTACATGCCCCATACATATTCTACTCATACCATATATATATAATGTATATAGGGTTTATATACACCCACTGAACAATTTAATTAGGAACACCTACACACACGTTCCTTCGTGCATCTTTACAATCAGCCAATCACACGGAAGCAGCACAATACATAAAATTATGCAGACACAGGTCTAAAACACTGCTGATCTCCTGGGATTTTCACACACACACACACACACACACAACAGACTCTAGGGTTTACACAGAATGGTTCAAAAAAACAAAAACATTCAGCGAGCAGGCGGACATTCCTCATTGATGAGAGAGGTCAGGGGAGAAAGGCCAGACTGGTTTGAGCTGACAAAGTTTTTCCTAAACATACATAATCCTCTACATACTGTATACGTATCCCATATATGCCATATAGACATCTGGTCAGTTTACTTGTTAGTTATTCCTCAGTGCAAACAAAAACAAACCAGAGCTACGGGGACACACACACATCATCTACTGCACAAGTGTATGATTTGAGACACAGCTTATGAATCATCTCTAGACAAACTCCATCACTTCAGATACACAAATTACATGCAAATATACCATCATGCCATTTAAACCAGATTCAATTACGTTCTCTATGATTTGCCTTCACACATTAAGACGTCGTTCACACATGTGATCCTGACGCCTAAAGGCAAACAGCCCTAATTAATGTCCAATTAAGAGCTGCCTTTAAGTTGAAGCAGCTGGTTAACCGACATGACATTTCCCTGTGTTTGTGTTTAGGTAACGCAGCACAACGCCCCCAGCCTAGCTCGCCGACATCTGGATAAACTTACATTTAACATAAGAGGAGACTTTTGAAGAAAACAAATGAAATCACCGAACACTCTTATTAGTCAGTTAACACCAGAATGAGCAATTAATGACCACATATTATAAAGACAGTTCAGGATTTTGGAAGTAGGAAACGTTAGCTAACTAGCTAACATCCTGATAAAGAGTGTGTATAGCTGTCGTTGGATGAAACCGAAAAATAACTACGCCGACACTCAGAGAACGAAAATACATATTCAAACCACATTAACTACATATCCGGATAATACTGATAATGTTTACCCAGATTGTTTGTTTTTTTTTAATACCAGCGTTGTTTTCGCTATAAAGACTAGCTATTGGGTGTCTTATGAAACAGATGTTGAGGAAAATCCGCCTCGTTTAGCTAACGTGGGGGAGGATGGTCATTTTAGGGGGAAATAATCGCTAGTAATCGGATATTGACACGTTAGTTCTTACCCTGTACGGTCAAAAATGTCTTCCTAGAGCCTTCGCAAGCAAATAACCGTCCTTGCATATGATAGTCGCTTTGACGTGCAGCAAGAGAGGATGAGAGGAAAGCAGCAGCAGCAGCATCCCCCGCTCAGCCCACCAAGTCCCCGCTGTTAAACCTCAACTCACCGTGAGGGAAAGTGAATGCACCACGGCCTCGTCCCAATACTGTCATCTGATGCGCCCTCGCCCACTTTCACTCAGATCCCCTTGCGGAGGCGTTCCAAATGGCAAACTTTTACTAATTTTTTTTGCTGTATACTATTCTTCAGTAGAGTATGCAGACTATGAGAATTATTTGTTGGGTTTCCAGTCATGTGACACGTCAGTTAAATTATCAGTGAATCACAGGAAACTGCTGGTGTGTCCCAAAATCTATTCAAGCCAAGTATATAAAATGAGGTGGATGGAGAAAAACTGTCAAAACCACTTATTATAAATACTGTTTGTACTTCCATCCATCCATCGTCTATACCGCTTATCCTTCAGGGTCGCAGGGAACCTGGATTCTATCCCAGGGAGCATGGGGCACAAGGTAGGATGCCAATACATCGCCGGGCACACTCACATACACATTCACACACTATGGACACTTTGGGCACGTCAATCAACCTACCACGCATGTCTTTGGACTGGAGGAAACCGGAGTACCCGGAGAAAACCCCGGCAACATGGGGAGAACATGCAAAATACACACACACACAGAGAAGTGGCAGGAATTTAACCCCGAACCCTGGAGGTGTGAGGCAAACGTGCTATCCACGAAGCCACCATAGGCCCTTACTGTTTGTACTTTCCAGGGGAAAAAATATTCACACTGTTATTATAGAGTATTTTCTAATTAAATAAATGATACAAGTATGTACCGAGTTAGAAATGTCCTGTATTTTCCGGTAGAGGAGTGTTTAAATCAGCATTTAACCAGTGCATGCTCATGTAGGGAATGTTGGACTCAATAATTGCATTAATCAACTCCTATGTAACCGATGTATAAGATTATGTCACAGCAATGTTCACAAAAGTGCATTAGTCAGAAATGTCTGCACCTGTGCTTAAGCGCTAATGCTGATTAGTTCATCTAAAAAAAAAAAGAACTGATTGGACTTGCACTACAATTATAAACAGCATCTGACAAGAAGAAATTTATTGTGGTGCAATGACAGGTCGTTTCCGAAGGAAGAAGGGGTAAACCCACCCTAGTCAGGCTCAGTTTCAAGACCATATAAAAGCCTGTGTCATGACTGTATTGATTCAGACTTTCTGTAGAGGTCTCAGTTTTATTTTACTTAGTTTGATCCTTTGACATCTATAACCCCTTGTCTCTATAAGTTTTTGACCTGGATTGGAGAGATATTCTACAACTATCAGATAGCATTAGTTTTATATACATTGATCCTCAAACAAGTGACATTACTTTTACTCCATCCTGCTACTATTACCTTTACTTAATCCCTTCATACTTACATTATCTTGCACATCACATTCTCCTTGCATTTGGACTGGATTCAGGCTCACTTTGGATAAATGAATACAAATTTTAAAAACAAAACAAAACAAAAAAAAACCTAAAGTCAGTGGTGCAGAAGTATCAGGGTATTGAGAGTTCAAAGCCAGTCTGCGCCACTGTCTGGGTGTGTGAGAGATGGTATACTCCATCTGCCAGAGCAAAACTAGCCAGTCGTGAGTGTTTGTGAGCAAAGGTAAAAAAAAGATAAATACATTAAAACCACAAAACACACCACACAGCTTAAACTGTAAAACCTTTATTAAGGGTGCGCTGTATTCCAAGCCAACACATTTTACAAAAATTCCACTGAAGCAAAGTCAGAATTCACCATGTGAAAGACCATTACAGTGTAATAATTACACCTTCATTCGTACGTTTCTTATATTTTTCCAAATCCAGTGAGAAAAGGATTCATCAGTTCAATTACTACTGATAATAAAGGGAAGGGAAAAAAAGCCGATTAACAGGGCAAAAGAAAATCATGAGCTGCAAACCTAGTGAGTCATGAATGTAAGAAGATTTAAAAAAAAAAACAAAACAAAAAAAGAAAAACTGTACAGAGTTCTGGGAATTAAACTATCGCCTTTTCTGGAAGATATTTCCTCGTCCTCCCGGCCCACCCCGGCCTCGACCTCTCGCAGCCACTGCAACACAAGAACAGAGGTGGTCACGTTTTTATTAAATATAAATAAATAAACAAATAAACTAAATCCCTGCTGTGCACATTTACTAGTACAGTTCAGGATGACAAAAACACATCAGGAGGCTGGTACTGCATCTAAAACGGCACTTCAGCGCCCCCTAATGACTGTCATGTATTTGTACAGCTGCTGTAAATACACTGACAAAAGACCACATTACAAAAACAAGGATGGTTGGACAATACATTGTTATTTTTGCTTGTTTTATTCTTCCTCATTGCAACTCCGACAGCATATAATGCCAAATGATAATTATATTCACTGCAACATGGGAAAGTTTGTTGAAGAAGCACAAACATCCACCATCTTTAACTCGCAGTCACGAGTGTAACTCATTCACTCAAAAATTACATTGGCCCTAAAACAACTTCCTTTTGGTTGTTAGATACAAAAAGATTTTTTAGTCAGCCCATACAGGTGTTTTTTTTGTTGTTATTGTCATGGCCAAAAATACTTGATTTTGCTGTGACTTTTCTCAAAATTTAAGATGCAATTTGCAAAGTTGTACTTTTCTTGCAGAAGTCTACTTGAATCGACAAAATTGTTTTGCACGGTCTTCCACAGTAATGATAAATTACACCTTTTAGTTGTACTCATGTTCACCGCATGTGATGACATCACATAAGCTGCGAAAATCGGCCAAAATCTGCACAAAAACTGCTAATTTTGGAAAAGTTGAAAGCTCCTGTGAATATTGTGACGTTTTTCATTTTGCGTGAATTTCTCTTGATTTAAAATAACCAAATAAATAAATACAAGCAGATTGACGCCTGTTTATTTACCACAACTGCAGACAAAAGCACTTTAATATCTACTTCAATGAAATTTCTCTCTTCGGTTCTTGACAGCCTGCTGAAATCCTTCCTTTAATTCTCTCACTAATCGCACAGCTTCATGCAAATTAGATACTAATAAGCAGAGTCTATTCCCAGTTTTCATTTCATGCAATTCGCTACATTTTTAGGTCATGCCACAGTTTCAGGAAACAGACACTTTTGTTCAGACGCTACTCAAATCTGCATTCAACATACTGTTTCCCCACCACAACACTGCACCATAAGACGCTCATTTATTCAGAGCCTCTTGGTGAAAGAGTTGGAAATGCATGTTCAAAGAACAGGTAAAACATGTAGAAAGTATTAACAAACATTGGTTTGAACGATGCTGAAGGAAATACACAATTTCTTATGATGGATAAAACAAAGCTCCGTAAAACTAGCCAGTAGTCGTAATAAAACCAAAAACCCGGAATAAAGGCTAGAAATGTAATTAAAATGCACAAAGAATTGTTGTAGAAGCGCCTCTCAAATTGAACAATCAAATGAAAAATGATGTGCTCGCAGACATCTTGTTTACATCAAGCACAGATTTTAAAGAAAATCAATTCTTAAATTTAAAAAAGTTCACCCTTTTATTTACTTAATAAAAGTACACAGTACAAAATTATACTTTGTGCTCATCTGTGATCAGCTCATGATATTGAGGCACATTTATACATAAACAATACTAAAATAAAAGCAGCTACAACCTCTGAGATGTGAGTGTTGTATAAAACCTGTGATGATACTAAACAGGTGTTGTGCTTTACCTTGAGCTTTAAGAATGGCGGCTTTGCCCCGGCCAGCTCCTGCCCCCTGGTTCTTATTCTTCACACTCTTCAGCATGGGAGCGTTCTTCAGCATGTCCGGCAGGATGAGGAAGCGGATCTTACTGCCGCGGATGTAGACTTGCTCCAGCTGCGCCACCCGGCCATCACGATACGTCACTGTGATGTTGGACATCTGAGACAGAAAACACAGTTAACGTGGCGTGTGTGTTCCTGCGGTGTGTAGCAGATAATCCTGTACTCAAATGAAAACTGATTACTCAGTAAACAATCAGACACCAATAATTATGCATAACTATTCACTACAGCTATAGTAATTTTGCTTATTATTTCTCAATCACAGCTCATGGACCAAAAAGGAAAAAAAAAAGAAGAAAAAAACAAAAAAAAAAAGATCGCTCACCGCAAGTGGTGACTAAACTTTTAATTTGTTTCCACTTATGTTTGGAATTACAGTTTATTACAGTGTGAAGATTTTTTTTTTTTACCTGCATCACACATCCAGTCAGGAAAATACCCAGATGCATGGCATTATTTTGCAGTAAATCTTTTTTACTCAAAGTTCATAAAAACCAGAGGGGGAAAAAAAAAAAAAAAAAGGTTTAAAGTGGAGTTTCCACACTTTCCACTGATTGTACGAGTGTTCAGCTCTAACAAACCCAACACCACAAGCTGGAATATTCACAGCCGTGGTGCAGCCGTTACCTGACAGTTCATGTTGTCCTCAGCTTCGATGAGTTTGCCTCTGTAAACCTCACCGGTGTTGGTCTCACAGGTGACGATGTGACCTTCAGCTTCATGCAGGACTTTGATGGGGACGCCGATAGACATGATGAAAATCTACAGCATGACAGGAAACAAGCCAGATAATAAAACACATCATTTTCTACAAATGAAAAACTCCACTTCAAACTTCCATCTTTTGCTTTTGGATATGAACATGGCCTCCAATTTTATGACACTTATACTATATTTGGATATAATGAGATATTGTCTTGCCATATCTACATCACAGACCTCATACAAACTAAATACGGGTCATTAAATCTAGACCTCTGCCACTCTAAATCATACAGAGATAAAGTAGTGCGATAAGATCACAATTATTTGAATAAATTTTAATAAATAGTTATATGAGAGACGGAGAGAGCACACGAGTGCGATAGTCTGTGTGCAGGCACATTAACTGCATGAGTTTAACCGTATGTTACTATGGTTACAGTTGTTCATATGGAGCGCATTAATTCAGAAAGGTGATTAAACTGACCGGAACTACCTGTGCATTACACGGTTTGAACGCAAACCTTCCAGCCAATCAGAATCGAGTATTCAGACAGACTGTAGCGTAAGTTTGTAACATTTAAAAAAAACAGTATTACTTTAAATTATTTAAATGCATTTTATTTTATGTTAGTAGAAACTTGTTTGGAATAAAATATAAGGATTAAGAATAAGAATGAATTAAAATACAATTTTCTGTTTGGCTAATTAGCTACATATATATTCCATTCATACTGCAGCCTGTGAGATTTAACTAGCGATAGTAAAATAAATTACTTCTCAATCAAACAATATTCACACTTACAGAAAGAAAATATCATTATTTATCCTTAAACACTTAGATAATATTAAAAGCCGCATTAGCTAACATTTAGCAGTACACCGGTTTTTTTTTTTTTTTTTTTTTTTGCTAGCAGTTAGCTAACGTGGCTAGTTCCATTCAGAGTTCACTGAAACGTTAAAACTTAAAATCGCTGTTTAAAACTCTCACTCATACGTAAAGCATATTGTAAAGATTGAAACCGTTCGCATATTTACCTTTATTCGTCTGGTAATAAATAAGAACCCTTTATGCTTTCCAATTCAGACGGAAGCAGCAACGTGAGTATTTGTAACGTTTTCCCGCTCCCACAATGCAGCAGAGTAAAGAGGCGGAAGTGATGTCAAAGCCGGAAACGTGTTCGTTGTGTGATGGGAGTTGTAGTGAAAAGTTGGAGCGGTTTTGTGGTTTTATCCGCAGCAGAGGGCAGAAATGATGTACTAACGTGCTTCAATCCTAAATGATTTAATATTAGATGTAAATGTGAACTAAAAGTTTTCGGTCAAAATGTCGCCTTTTCTGTTAGAATTTCTGTTAGAACCTTAGATAAAATCACACAATCACCTTAATTGGTTCATTTGCTTAATAGGTTGAATAATTAATTTCTTGATTAATTGGTTGATTATTTATCTATTTAAGCATCACAAAGAGATTATGTGCTTAAAAGATATGTGATTATTTTATGTTTCATTTCATATAGTTATATAAAATTATAAAAAAAAATAACATTGAAAAAGCTGATTCATTATTTTTTTTTTCAAATCCAATTTGCTGCAGTTTGGAGCTCAAAAAAGTAAAAAAAAATTTTTAAAGTTTGAATTAATTACAGACTACACAGTACATTTCTATAGCTAGTGTTAAAGATTACTTTATAGTTATATTATATTGTATTATATTACAATGTCACTTTTTGAAAATCAAATTAAAAATGAAACTTTCTGTTCTGTAAAGAAAATTGTTGTTGTTGTTGTTGTTGCTGCTGCTTCTGCTGCTGCTGCTGCTGTAATTATTGTTGTTCCAGCTAATGAAGTCAGATATTTTTTTCAGAAGCCTGAAATGCAGGATTATGTTCACGTGGATTTCCTCCACATTCTCCCACATTCTCCCACAAGGCTCCACATCCACAGCAACCCAGACCAGGATCAAGCACTTACTGAAAATGAGTGAAAGAGTGAGAGTAGATCTGACAGTAGTGCTACCAACGCTTTATTGTTTCTATAGTAACAGCTTATCCATGAACTTGTATGGAGGATGCTCCACATAAACAGATAAAATAATGTATGTGCATGTGATCGTAGGTATTTGTACGGACATGTTTATTTAATATTTTGTATTATTTTTCCGTAGTGTAAGCACTTTGTAACACTCAGAAGTTTTCTGATACGGGAAAGTATTCAGGACAAAGGAGTTTCCAGTTACTCAGGACACAGGACAAGCTAAAAAACATTTTGTCGTATTAACTTCAAGAGAGAGGAAAGAAAGACACTGGTGAGATTACAACTCATTATAGCTGCTATAATGTAAATGATACCAGGAAATAACTTGTTTTGTGGATGTCGTTTCACAACATAAAATATAACTACAGATGGACAAAATGCATGATGTATAATTCTTTATACAAGCATGTAATCATTGGCAAATCACTGTATAAGAGGAACATCCTGTTTTAGGAAAACAATCAACCTCGGGGAGGTAACAGTATCTCCGCCTCGCATCGGGCCACTTCACACAACCCTGGAATTGATTATTTATCCTTTGTCCTTAATAATCTCATAATAAACGTTATTAAATCCTCAACAAAAATGTCTTTAACTGAAAGCGTGCTGAAATATAGGAGAAAAGGAGAAAAATTCAATGCCTGCAATGTCCCCTTTTCAGCAAATATCATCAATCAGCAGAGACGTGTTCTGTGTGATTGCTTTGATTTTCCTCCTTTAATGGAAGACTGTGTCATCCAAAAAACTTTTTAGCCTCAGATCTACAGTGATGTCACACTTCAGTGGGATATCTTGTCATCTAAAAACATGAACTAAACTTCACTGTGTACTGTAGCTCGAAACTGGAACCTTATTTATAGACACCACTATCTTGGACATCCAGAATCATATTTTTCTTTAGAGTAGTTTGGCATCACTCCATTCTCTCGCCCCTCAGGGACTGCCACCTAGTTTAACTTCCAAAAGTTTAAGCTGAATTGTAGCAGAAAGCAGGAAGTGATGTGGTTGATGATGAGGTTCCACTTTTAAAAAAGTTTTGTACATACATTGCACACTATGATAGCTATTTTTATGAGATTACAGAGCTTAATGATGTCCTAGTGAAGCAGGGATATCATGATTCATTTGGTTGTTTTATAGATAAGTTTTTAGGTGACAAACTTCACTTCAAAAAGCAAACTTCATGCACAGCACATCTCGTCCAACTACAATCGCAATAAGTGGAACATTTTGGATGTTGAGTTTTTCTAAAGCAAACTGCACCTTTAAAGAATCAGTCATTAAAGTTAAAGTGTATTGTGTTTTTAACAACTCGGTAGCCACCAGGAAACAGCAGATGAATTTATTCAACACGGATCTCGAAACTGACCTTGAGAAAGTGAAGCTTTACACATTTGAGGAATTTCACCCGCTGTGCTCGGCTGGAGAGAGAAACACAAGTGAGTTGATGTTGCTGTAAATCTCAGAAAACATCTCCGAATCTCATTTCAGTAGCTGAATGAAGGTGTCAGTAAACACTGATGTGTGACTTGCTCTGACTCTGACTCACACCCCAATAAAGACCTCAGTGGAGGGAATCCAGAGCACAGCACGAAATCCTTAAGGACAATATCTCTCATTAAAGGATGGAGCTGTCACAGTCCAATAACATTCCAATAACAGTGAGAATAAAAAACTGTCTGACTTTATTAAATCCACTTTTGCACACTCACTCACTCACATACTCACATACACACCCACATTCTTAATTCTTCTTTTTCTTCTTCTTCTTCTTCTTCTTAATAATAATAATAACAATAATAATAACAATAATAATAATAATAATAATAATATTTACTTGAATATATATAATCACATTCTTCTGAAAAGAAAGATTACACAATTCTTATCAAATGGACTCACATTTATCTTGCTTCATGTTCATCATAAAGAAATTGTTTAAAAATTAATAAAATATGTCTGGTAGCAGCACAATCCTGCCATGGCCATCCCAGTCCCCTGACTTGAAACAGATAGAAAACCTGTGGGGTGAACTGAAGAGGAGAGTCCACCACTGTGGACCTCGAAATTTGAAGGATCTGGAGAGATTCTGTATGGAGGAATGGCCTCAAATCCCTTGCCGTGTATTCTCCAACCTCATCAGGCATTACAGGAGAAGACTCAGAGCTGTTATCTTGGCAAAGGGAGGTAGCATAAAGTATTGACTAAAAAGGTGCCAATAATTGTTGCACACCTATATTTAACAAAGATTTTCTTTGATGTTGTGTTGTGTTTGCAATTCTTTGATATCCATGAGAGCAGAGTATTTTTGTGATTTATTTTAAACAAAAGATCAAACAGTTAAACAATAAAGACAAATTTTCACAGCCTTCTTTTCTCATATTTACCAAGCGTGCCAATATTACTGGAGGGCACTGAAGTAACTTATATAATCCACATCATGTGATGTTTCTCCTGTTTACAGTATGGAGCTCCACAGAGAGCAGAGTTTCTGCTCAGAGCAGATGTTTTATTGAAGAAACTTCACCTAAAATCACACACAGAGTCCTGACTTTTACACCACCAACAGCATATTTACAAAGGAAAGCTGACTGAGGATCATGAAGGAGTTTGAAGTCTTTAAGGATATCTTCAGCCACTGGTGGTTATTAGGATGATATGTGAGAGCCTTTCTGGAGTAAATTGTCTTACTCATGGCAAAACCCTCAGTTTGGCTTGTGAAGATCTCATACTGTAAATACAAATGGTTTGTAATGGATGATGGGATTTAAAGAAGAATTTTCTGACTGAACTGGAAGTTAAACTGGAGCCAGTGTATGCAATGCTGCACAGCTGTTCCAGGGCCTGGTGGCATTTAGAAAGAAAAAAAAAGAGAAGAAGATATAAACAGCTGGAGCTCTTCGAATGTGCAAGTAGCATGGAGCCTAATTATAGTTAATAGATAAGCCTCACTTTAGCTGTTTCTCTCTTCTACATTTCCATGAGAACACATCATGAAGGCTATTCTGGACAACCGACCGTACCTTCTTGTTATTGTCCCGCAGAAATAAAATCCCTGTTTAAGGACAACATCATAATCTTCAGTCTGCACCCACATTTACATAAGGAGTCTTCATATTTTCTGACCCCTTAAAGAACAATTCCTATATTACTGCTGTCTAATAAGGTCATGTTTATAATTTTATTACCACCATCATTGTGATGGCCTTGAATTTGCAAAGTATCCATAGCTACATTATCACTAACAAGTATCTCACTAGATAAGGATTTTAGGACAACAAAAAGAAAAATATACACACGACAAATCGAACAAATGTATCTAATTTACTGGCTTTTCAATGTCTCATAGCTGTTTGTATAAAAAAAAAAAAGATTAATTTCCCACAAGTCATTGTCACATGACATCATATTTCCAAGCACCACCTTAAAAAACACAACAACAACAACAACAACAACAACAACAAAAATACTGACTGAGTGCCGAATCCTTGCAACTCACTGTACGAAGCTCTTCAATGAAATTATCCTAGGACTTAGCACCACATAATATTTAGACTGAAAGAGAATGCACAGCTAGTGGTTCATCCTGCAAGAAATGTTCCTGCACCACTCAGATCACATTTAAAGAAGAAACTGGACAGAATGACAATACTTGGAGTTATCAGAAAGATAGAAGAGTCTATAGACTTCCACTAGGGATTTGCTCATTCAGCCACAAGAGCATTAGTGAGGTCGGGCACTGATTTGGGACAAGGAGGCCTGGTGCACAGTCTATGTTCCAGTTCATCCCAAAGGTGTCCAGTGAGGTTAAGACCAGTTCTTCCACACCAACTTTGGCAAACCATGTCTTCACGGAGCTCGCTTTGTGCACAGGGGCATTGTCATGTTGGAACATGTTTGGGCCTCTTAGTTTCAGTGAAGGGAAACTGTAATACTACAGCATACAAAGAAATTCTATACAATTGTGTGCTTCCAACTTTGTGGCAACAGTTTGGGGAGGAACCACATATGGGTGTGCTGGTCAGGTGTCCATAAAGTTTTGACCATATAGTGTATGTGTTTTGAGAGAATTGAGAGTACACATGGATGTAAAAGATCTCAATGAAAATATCAAACATGAGCACTATGAGATCCAAAAGCATGAAGAGATCACCAGTGAAATGTCAGGTGCCAAATATTTTACAAAGCTGGATGCACTGTAAAACCAGATAAGTTCATTTAACTTAAAAAAATTTGAGGAAACTAATTACCTCAAAATTTTTAA
Source organism: Ictalurus furcatus (assembly GCF_023375685.1). Classification (NCBI taxonomy): domain Eukaryota; kingdom Metazoa; phylum Chordata; class Actinopteri; order Siluriformes; family Ictaluridae; genus Ictalurus; species Ictalurus furcatus. Next base: position 19,207,278 of record NC_071272.1, on the reverse strand, counting down.
GTTGATAAATCAATTTCTTTAAGCCAAATACACTAAAATATAACAAGTTTGAGTTAAATTTTTGTTATATTTAAGTGTATTTGGCTTAATTTTTTGAGTTAAATGAACTATACGGTTTTACAGTGTGGAAAGAGTTTAATTAGAGCATATAATTGTGAGGTTGACAAAAGTTCTGCAAAGCATCAGAAAGAATGGACTGTACTGCAACATAAGCAAATGCCAGTCTGGTGTTCATGATAGCACATTCTTTGGAGACAGACTCTCTGTATAAGGGATCCAACCAGACCAAGAGAAATACTGAACATGAGCAGTCAAGAACAGATAAGAAAATAGCATTGAGCATGATGGGGATGTTTAACTTAATTGGAACTTTTGTTTGCTGAAACATCCTTCATGCATGAGCTACTGCTCCAGACAAATGAGCTGCATGGACAGCCAAACATCAGTGTGAGTGGCAAAGGCTTAAAACAACACTTTGCTCAAATGGGTTGGTGGTTGGGCTTGAGAAATTTCATGGCTATTTACAGCTTGTCCAATGCCACTGTAGAAACGGACAACTGTCCACTAATAGCAATCATCAAAAAAGAATCTGAATTAGTTGTCACTGAGGATTCAGCACCTAATGATGAAATTGCATGATATGGCTTTAATTTATTTTGCATGCCTTGTAAAACACTTGGTGAAGAGAGTTGTGCCAAATCTGCAGAAAAAGAAGTGACATTTTGTGTTAACATGGGTTCTACTACATTTCCTGTGTCAGAATTTAAGTCAAAAGAAATAGCAGAAGAAACTGTTCAGGATGCACAGTTACAAAATATAGTTGAGAACATGCTCAATGCATGGCTTACAGGTTCTGGTCCACTGTATTATCATATCAGAGATGAGTTAAGTGTTGTGAATGGGCTAGTATTGAAACAGAATAGAATCATCAGCAGAGACAGCTACGAGAAATCATCTACTGGACAGGAATCAACAGAGACATTAAAGAACTCATAAGCAGGTGTGAGACATGTATACAAACAAATGAGACAAACATAACAGCAAATTATAGAGCCAGTGCTGATTGCTGACATACCAAAATGCAAATTGTGGCAAATTGCAGGAATGGACTTATTTAATCTAACGCAGAGGTCAGGAACCTGAGCCATATATGGCTCTTTCAGTGATTGTCTATGGCTCAACGGTGGGAGGAAAATATAAACAAAAACAATCACGACTCAGCTAGGGTGTCAATTCAATTAAAACTCTACATATTACATATTTAAAATTGTACATAATTCATAATCGATGCCCATTTATCATGTATACACAAACAAATCGCCATGTGGCACAATAAGCTCAAATTTCATTGGACAATGTGGAATGACGTGGTAATTTCTCAGTCTAATTCATAAATCGGTTGAAAATTACATAGGCAGTCTGTTTTCAGTTTTTTAACAAAGGTGAAATGGCTAAAAGAACAAGAAATACGTTCGTATCGTTCTTTCTAGTCCAAGCGGTCAGACGAATTTGCATATTTGGAGGTCGCATTAATGGTAAGTCGTGTTCATTTTACTCCCACTTATGTACTGCATCTTGTATTGAGTTACCATTTGATAAACCTATCATAGTTGGTTAAATGAAGTCAAAGTGCTAACTACAAGCCTATTAGGTGAAGTGCAGGCTGTCAAGTCAAAAACATGCTAAATGTGAAATGGCCTTTATTACATTGCTATTTTTTCTAATTATGCAATGATAGTAAAGATAATAACTAGAATAATAAAGAGACATATAAAAAAGTAAAAATAAATAAATAAATAAAAAGTTTCACTTTTCTCTTGCTCTTTAAAGAAAAAAAATCATTATTTATTTATTTATTTATTTTTGCTTTTATGGCTGTGCCAGCTGAAAAGGTTCCTGACCTCTGATCTAAAGGGTCAAGATTATTCAGAAGTCATTAATTACTATGCTAACTTCCCAGAAATGGCACTGCTGTCAAACACATTACAAGTTGCAAATTGTGCTAAGATGTGTTGTGTCACAAGTTGTGTCATCACGCACATGAAATTCTTCTTTGCAAGACATGGAATTCAACACTGGCTCTTACATTGCACTGCTTAACCACAGAGCTTCACCCCTGGAATGTAGTCTTTGCCCTGCTGACGAAATTGCAAAATCTGTATAACACTTCCCTTTTTCTCAAAGCAAGAATGTACCAAGCTACAAAAGAGTAAATCAGACATCATTCTAGGACAGATCAGCCAATTCTGTCCAAACATTAGCAAGTAATGATGTAGTTAGGATTGAAGGTCCTGATGCCTGGGATAGGAAATCAATTGTTCTTCACAAAGTGGCTCTGAGGTCTGAAAATGAGTGAGACTTTACAAGAGCACAGTGACGGCAATACTAAGTTTTTCCAGTTCACCTTCTGCAATCTGTAACACTATCACAGACACTGACACACTATGCTAGTGCAAACATACATAACAGCAAACCAGACCCATCTTGAAGAGAGCTTAAAAACCTGACAGACTTTAGCTGTGGGAAAAAAATGCAATAATTCATTTTTATTATTGATCATGGAGTAAGTTCATATCCAAAATGTCTTCTTTTATTTGGTGTTGGAAATGTCTTTGAATTTGATACTGTTTGCATCTGTTATGTTCTTTCAAAAATGTCTTTAATAGAAGCAAAAACCAGAACTATTTGGTATCTGATCACAGAGGATGAATTAAAATATTAATTGATTCAGAGAACAAGTTGCTGGATACTGAAGAAGACTGAAATGTGTCTGGGTGTGAAAGTCCAAATGTGGACATATTATAGAATAACACTAAACAACAGTTGTTAGTGTTAAAGGTATGGTCAGGATGACCAATGAATCAGTAAATGTATTGGTAAACAAACTGGTGAAAGAATTGGTGAAGAGTTAGTGAATGAATCAATAACTCAGTGAACAACTAGGTGAATAAAGCAGTAATTGAATTTGTAAGTGGAATGAATTGGTGAACAAATCGGTGGAGGAATCAGTGAAGGAATCTATACATGAATACATGAACAAATCAGTGAATGAACTAGTAGATGAATCAGTGAATGTATTGATAAACAAATTGGTGAACAAATTGGTAAATAAATTAGTGAATGAATCAGTAAATGAATCAGTGAACAAATTAGTGAACATATAAAGGAATTGGTAAATGAATCAGTGACTGAATAGGTTGATAAATCTGTGAACAAACCTGTAAATGAGTCAGTGAATGAACAGATCAACAAATCAGTGAAGGAATCAGTGAATATAGAGTACTGTGCGAAAGTCTTAGTTACCCTATATTTTTAATACAAACGTTGTTATAGACTTTTTCTTTTATGACTTCTACATTATCGAGTCAGTACAAAAACTATAGATTTCCAAACATTAGCTTTCTAGCTCAAAATATATATTTTTTATTTCATTATGTTTGCATGTCAGTATAGAAAGCAGCATATTGCGTAAGAGACCACTTTTCAGACAAAACACACAATGAAGGATGTTGGGTATTGCTGCAAAAATAAGAAACAAGTAGGACAGTCAAAGTCTCCAGAAGAACTGGTTCTGCAAGATGCTAATTTCCTCAAAAAAACTGCACACATTGTGCCTGAGACTACTTGTTTTTTTTCAGCAAAGCGTTGTCACACTGAATATTGACTTTGTTTCATTTATTATTGTTTAAAGCTCTTTATAGTGTATATATATATATATATATATATATATATATATATATATATATATATATATATATATAAGAAATATTTGATTTCATTATTTTTGGCATCTTTGCTCTACAACATTTCGTTGCATGTGCCTAAGACTTTTGCACAGTACTGTGTCTGTAAATGAATTGTTGAATGAAACATTGAACAAATTTGTGAACAAATCTGTAAATGAATCAGGAAATGAATCAGTCAACATGACCCATTTTACCCTGGCAGATGCCCAAAATATGGGTATGCCTGAAAAAGCCTTATCAGCCAGTCAGCTGCCAGATAACTACGGCGATGCCCAAATAAAAACAAACTGTTAATTCTACACATCAGACTGCACCACACACACACACACACACACACACACACACACACACACGCAGGGGAATTTTTTAATGCCGAGCTCTGACTATATGAGAAAATTTAAATCCATTTGAGGCCAGATGAAGATTTTATTGATGGAAGCAAAATAACTTAAAACAGTGAATAGTTTTCCAGGAAAGTCATTTCATCTGTTCGGCTGTTCCACCTATTTGCTCCCTTTTTTTAACAGACACTGTACCTTTTCCAACAGATGTGTAGTTCATCTTCCAGAATATGTGTGTTTTTATTTCACCTGTAGCAAAAGCACTGTATTTTATGAAGCGGATGGTTTTAACGCACATCTCGTTCCCACCACAGAGTCGCATAATGACGCCAAAGGGAAGCTAATGGCACAATAAAAGGCACCATCACGTCCCTGTGCATCTGATTTGTATCGCATTAGGATGAGCCACTGGCGCCAGTCGGCGCTGTCTAAACAAAATCATCACTGCTGTGTATGTGTGTGTGTGTGTGTGAGTGTGTAATAGTGCATTAACACTTATTTTTAAAGCATCAAGCTGTCATTCATTAATACAATGTTTATGATTGACTATTTATTGCATGTCTACTGTCACTGTTTATTACAGTACTGTCATCAATTCAATTTATTTGTATAGTGCTTTTTACAATAGACATAGTCTCAAAGCAGCTTTACAGAAATATATAAACACGGTATACAGATATTAAAAGTGCAAATTTATCCCAATTGAGCAAGCCGGTGGCGACGATGGCAAGGAAAAATTCCCTAAGATGTTAAGAGGAAGAAACCTTGAGAGGAACCAGACGATCATCAATCAACATCTTCTGGCCAATAGGAATCCATAATTCAACAGCACTGTGCGATAATATACAATAATAAGGTTCCTGAATTTTTTTTAAATTGTGTATAATAATACAATAGTCCTAATTAGACATCATGGAAATGTTTGTGTTCCTAAACCCTAATTTTCAGTAAATATTGTGCCAATATAAAATGGTTTGCTATTTATCGTTTTCTTTACTGAACATAACATTTTCTAGTTGTTCTAAGAACGCCTGATGCAACATTAGTCATTTTAAGAATTTATTTTTCGAGTGAGTTAAATGAAAAATGAGGTCTTTACACACAGTAGAATCTCTGTAACAAATTCACACAGCACTGACATTTTCACTGACATGAATTTTTATTTAGAAAAATTCAGAACCACCAAAAAAACCTAAATGTTTCACAGTCAGTAGTATGGACTTGAAGAGGAATCTTCATTAACTTCATAGAGACAAGATTGTGGCAACACCTGACTTTTATTACATATATAATGGGTTATGAATTCTGCATCATATTATATCTTTTAAGAGTGCTTAAAGATAATGTGTGGCCGTCTGTCCAAAAGTTGAACCAAAAGTGGACCTTTTAACAGCATAATGACCTTAAGCACACTAGCAAATCCACCAAGGAATGGCTCAAAAAGAAGAAATGGAGGGTTATGGAATGGCCTAGTCAAAACCCAGATGTGTATCCCATTGAAATGTTGTGTGGGGATTTGAAACGGGCAGAACATGCAAGAAAACCCTCAAACATCTTGCAACTGGAAGAATATTGCATGGAAGAGAAAAATTCCAGCAAGCCTGGTGGACAACCATGCAAAACACATACAAGAAATTATTTCTTCTAAAGGGGGCAATACTAGCTTCTGAGGCCAAGGGTGTACTTACTTTTTCCACAGAAGATTGTCAAATCTATTGATATTTCTGTTGAATAAATATTTTAAAAGGATAATCTTTCATGTTTTATTCAAGTATATCAACGTTTGCTTGTCCAAATATGTGAAAAAAAGCCAACAATTCTCATGGGGTGTACTTATTTTTTCACAAGACTATATATTTATAGTGGCCATTATACTGATGGTCAATGGAGTGTCATTGTTACCTAAATTAATGGCAACACTTCCTGTGAATGCAGCTTTACTGCATAAACTTCACAACACCACCCAAACTGATGATACCCCACGCACACTGGTACAAAATGAAGTTATTAAATTTGAGAGAAATACTTCACCTGAAATGCCACCTTCTGCCTAGTTAACATCCTAAAAATTCTTTCCTTTTGCTTCTTGTGCCCGAGTTCATGCACCACCACGTTGCGTACCACGTATGTCTCCTCACTAACATTTCTCAAGTCTTACCTAACCACACTAGCAGGTGACAAATCACTCGTGTCGTTTGTAGCATGTTGCTGTATTTGAGTGTGTTTTACATGTTGTTGCAGTTTGTTTGATTTACATTAGTTGGTACTACTCTTGCCAGACGTACAAACAATGCTACTTCCTTCCAAGCTTTATAATTCTTCAAAATCTCTCCCTACACATTTAATGAGAAGTTGTATTTGACCGGATAAGACGAAACAGTGTTTGTTCCATTTTTGCAAGTCAATCAGTAAATAGGAACTAATTGCATAAATGAACTAAAGTTGCGAGTGGGGAAGTGAAGAAACATCGAATAACACGCAGCAGACGATTGGAGTAAAAATTGTTTGGATTTGTCATTTTACTGCGTCATACCTAATAGGCACTAGAAAAATCACAGCTCTGTGTTGCCCATGTACAGTACATAGAAAATGACTGATCACTTGTCGCCTTGTCACTTGCTAGTATGAACATACATTATGACTCTTCGAGGTCTTACAGCTGAGTTCTTCCCCTCTCGTTAAAGTGCCACAATCACTCTCTATGGCATAGCCGAACGTGTGTCTGAACTCCCAAACTATTAGAAATGTCATGGTTAAATAAATAGACTATGTGTTTGACAATAAATTTGGTCTTTATGTATGGATTCATTGGAGCATCACTTCTGTTAGAGAACTGAAAACCTCTTTGGAAATCCATCCGATAAACCCGACACACGAGACGTGTCACAATTTAATAGCCATGTTCATCCGGTTCCCACACAAACGTAGGTACACATAACCCCCGGCTTATCAGGCTCCAAACAGTAGCGAGAATCAGGCCTCGGATGTGTAGCTCACACGAGGCTATATGTTTGTTTTAACTTGGCTAACGTCATGCTTCATGAGACCTCTGTGAGCTCCACAACGTGTTTTGTCCTTGTGGATATGGAGGTCAGATTGACATCGGTGATCACACAGCAGTCCTTCACCAGCATGATTTCTGAAGGAATTTCATTGCTAATCTGATCAGGAAGTTGGGCAGGAATGCTGCAGTCTCGAGCTGAGTTCCAGTCCCTTTCTGTGCAATGAACTTCCTTCACGCTTTTAATATTTTTCCCAGGACTGCGGTTGGACACTTTCCCATTAGTCATGTTGATAAAGGATGACTCAATGAAGCTAATCCTGGTGGAAGTGTTGCTGCCGGACAGCCTTTCGCGCCTCCTGAGGAAATGCTGCTGAATAATCCTGCGAAATGTCAATCTGAAATCTCGGATGCGGTAAGCGTAAATGAAGGGGTTCACCACCGAGTTTGCGTGTGAGAGAATAATGGCGAGGTACATGATCCAGTGCGACGGGCGTGGGCATTTCGGACAGAACAACGTAAAGCAGTTGATGATATGTAGAGGAAGCCAGCAGATAGCGAATAGTCCGACAATGATGGCGAGAGACTTTGCGGCGTGGACCTCCCTCTGCAGCGTCGAGCGAGTCGACGAGGAGGAGGACGATCCCTCACTATGGCTGTATGATGTCTTGTGCTCCATCTGCCTGAGCTGCCGACGAGCCGCCATGAAGATCCGAGCGTAGATGACCAACATGGCCGCCAGTGGCAGGAGGACACAGACGAAGAAGTTGAAGTAAACCATGTAGTCCATTGTGACCACACTCTCGAACAGACACTCAGTCATGCCGGGGGGACACGAGCTGTTGGTGATGTTGGTGCTGGGCATGTGCCAGCCGAGCATTGGTGTCAGACCAATGATCACAGACAAGATCCAGCACAGACAGATGATGCCTTTAGCTCTCTGATTCGTCACCAGGCTGTTGTATCTGAAACACACACACACACACACACAAACACACAGACACACACACACACACACAATCAGAAAACAACACTACTACAGTTTACAGGCTGTTTTTCTGCCAGAGGACCTGGACAATTTGTTAGAATACATGGCATCATGGACTCTATCAAATATCAACAGATATTAAAAGAAAGCTTAAAATGGGCCGTGGTTCCAGCAGGACAATGATCCAAAACATACATCAAAATCATACACACACACTCAGAAAACAACACTGCTACAGGTTATTTATAACTATTAACTAAAATTATTGCAAATATTAAAATGTTAAATATATTGCTTTTAGTTTATATCATCTATCCATCCATCCATCCATCCATTTTCTGTACCACTTATCCTACACGGGGTCGTGGAGAGCCTGGAGCCTATCCCAGGGAACTCAGGGCACAAGGCAGGGTCACCCTGGACAGAGTGCCAACCCATTGCAGGGCACAATCGCATACACATTCAAACTGCCAATCATACACTACCGACAATTTGGAAATGCCAATCAGCCTACAACACATGTCTTTGGACTGGAGGAGAAAACCGGAGTACCCGGAGGAAACTCCCAAAGCACGGGGAGAACATGCAAACTCATATACTAAAAACCTAAATCTGAAAATAGATGTTAATTATTATGTTAATTGTGTTAATTATGTTATTATGTTCATTCAATTTCATCAATCTATCAAATCAAAAATCAAATGATCTAATAAAAAAAATGCAGTAAAAATCTAAGAACTCTTGACTACTGAAAAAAACAAGGAACCCTTTTGCTCAGAGTGTATCTATCTATTTGTCTATATGTCTATATGTCTATCTGTCTGTCTGTCTGTCTATCTATCTATCTATCTATCTATCTGTCTATCTATCTATCTGTCTGTCTGTCTGTCTATCAACTTTTAAATGATCATATCTATTGTATTATTTATTTTCCCAATGTATTTTTTTTTAAGAATAATAAATTGTGATAGGATTAGTAATGCATGATATAATAGTTTATTATAAAAAATACATAAGTAATGTAGAGTATATTCAGATTCTGTTTTTGTATATGTTGTAAATAAATTTTAAACAGTGTTAAAATAATGATTTATTATTAACAGGAATGATTTGGACTACAGCCTTTATAGCATTTATGTTCAATTATACAGATAACAGAACATTTTTTTCCACCTCGTCTTGTGACAGAAGAGTGCACAACATGGTGCAGGAGTTTGGGAAAGTCGAATGGTCTGGTAATGTTTTCTGTCTTTCTGATAAACAGAAGACAACAGCGAGGTGTTACTGTGCAGTAGTACCACTACACCCTCTAATCCTAGGTTGTCCATAACACACTGGTGTTTATATACAAGAGATAAGAGACCGTTGTTAAAAATCACACCATTATTGTTGGACCCTTCGTTCTGACCAGCATGTACAACAGCCAGCTGTGCTGCATATATCTTCTCCCAAATGGCCTCTGCTGGCAACTGCTCACATAATCTAGTTCCTCAATGGGGACTCTGAGATCTTCTTCCCAGAGGAGAGCAGCACAGAGGTTCATTTAAACTGACATACTCACACATTCAAGAGAGGTCAGAGCCTGAGAACCAGCAGAACATCACCCAATCAACACCACCTGTAGCAGTAACGCTTGACCTGAACACCTGAACTGCACAATCTGCACTGACTTCTACTGAAATTCTCTTCACTCACACGAAAAACTCGACCCCAAATATCTCATATCTCAGATTAGTACATGAGAAACTGGATTACCTCAAGATCAGCAGCAGTTAATCCTGCTTTCTGCTCAGGAAATACGTGTTTCAGGCTTCTGAAAGCCTGCAGTGTTCAGGATATGTTCAGAACAGGATGGACCCAGAAAAAGGTTCAATGTAGTACTTGGATGGATTCTTCAATTTTTCCTCTGTGGTAATCCTTAAAGGTTCTATTTATAACCCTACACCAGAGAGGGTTCTATATAGAACTTCTTTAAGAAGTTAAGAGTCTCGAACAACCTCTCCTCAGAATCAAAGCTCCTGCCAAGTACTCTGCCCCGCCCCTTTACACTACTGGCCAATCAGTGTGGAGGTGATCTGTTTGGATGTTTGTTTCAAGATTCTCCTCACTCACAGGAACAACTCAAACCCAAAAAAGAAATCTCCACATGTTTACTTTTTTAGTTTTTAATCCTAGCTATGACACTAAATTTGTTACTAGAATTTTTTTCACAGGGGTTGCTAGGTGACAAAACCAGTGTAGTTACACATTATTTCTGCTGATGCACCACTTTACCTAATAATTCACATTTTAATCAGATCCACGGTACACACACATACTGTACATACGTAATAAACCATGCATTTATTGTTTGCATATTATATTTCAGTTTAACTATTTGACATCCAAAAGTCCAAAATAACCCAACCTGTGGAAGAAAAAAAAAATTCTGGCAACCCTGACTTTCATGATCAAAGTCCAGCACATCTTCCTGCTTTTATTGATGATGTTTAGACTGTGTGCCTTCATGCAGCATTTTATCACACTTTTACATTTACTACACAAGTCCTTTTACACAGAATGCAACATTTACAACATGAACAAATAAGAAATTCCAGCAAAAACAAACACTCGAGTTTGTTTACCAACTGTATCTTTTTCTTGTCATGAATTTCACAGGACAGGCCTGAAAATGAAAAGTTCTTCCTATATTCTACTGATAATGAGGGAAAATTAAAATGTTAAATGTTAAAATACTGTCTTGAAATGTCTAAAACATAGATGAATTGTGTAGTGTATGTGTATAATTTTTGTTTTAATTGCACTCTTCACTATGCTTGCATCCCTCGCTGAAACAAGAAATCCTCAGTTTTAGGGCTCTACGGAAAACTAGGGTTCTTCACCAGAAGAACAAACCAAAGAAACTTTAAAGGTGCTACACCTAACCTTTATTTCTAATAGTGAATGGTCCTCAGCATTAACGTGTTATAAAAATATGTCAGACTAAAATATTTATACATTTAAAAAAAAAATAAAACTAGTGCTGTAATGCTCAATAGGCAGTTTAAGAACTGTATAATCTCGGTATGTATAATCACAGCTGTTGTACATTTCAGCTTTAATAGTGTTTAATTGTGGGTGTAAATACATAACTGCACAGATAAAAGGATAAACACTATATACGGCTAAAACCACTCCCTCCAGTCTAAAAAAAATAAAATAAAAATAAAATTACATTTGCCTGATTTAATGAAGGTGACTAAAGTAGCAGAGTGATAGGGCAAAAAAACCTCAACCACAGAATGTATTATCTCGTTATCTTGTTGTCCTGTTAGCATTTGAATAGGAAATGAATCTGGTAATGAGAGCAACAATTTGTCTTTTGTACTTTATCAGCTATTTTCAATAAGGAGATATTATGGAGTCAGTCTCAGTTCCTGCATACACACACAAACACACACACACACACACACACACGTGCAAAACAACGGAACAAACGTCACTCAAATTTTTTATTTACATATTCAAAAAGCAAAAAATGTAATCTAGATCGGAATGTGTAAGCTCTACTTTTAGTGACCTCGAATAGGTCTATTAAAATACATGTTTTCTAAATTTTGGGATAAAGACGTTTGTGTCGCTTGAAGTAGAAATAAGTTCAGAATAAACACGTCATTTGTGGTGCCTTCCCCCCCCCACATATTTTTAAATTATGTACAAAATTCTAATAAAAAATAAAGAACTAAGTTCTTAAAGAGCTATCTAAATGTGATAGATGTAAGCGACCAAAAGTAATTGGACAAACATCAAATCATAAATTAAATCGCCATTTTTAATACTTGGTTGCAAATCCTTTGCAGTCTGAAGTCTGGAAGCCATAAACATCACCAGACACCAGGTTTCTTCCCTGGTGATGCTCTGCTAGGCCTTTACTGCAGCTGTCTTCAGTTCCTGCTTGTTCTTTTTGTGTTTTGCCTTCAGCAAGCGAAATACATTACTCAGTTGGATTCAGGACAGGTGACTGACTTGGCCATTACAGAACATTCCACTTCTTTACCTTAAAAAAGTCTTGGGTTGCTTTCAAAATATGCTTCTGGTCAAGATGGAAATATGCTTTTCCATCTGCACTGTGAAGTGCCGTCCAATGGCTTTGGAAGTATTTGACTAAATCTGAGCAGATAACAGCCCTTCAGAATTCATCCTGCTGCTTTTGTCAGCAGTCACGTCATCAATAAATACAAGGGAACCAGTTCTGTTGGCAGCTAGGGGTGTAAAAACACATTGTGACATGATGCATCACAATGCAAAAATGTGACGATGTGCATTGTGGAAATATAAAATATCAGCATTCTATTACTTAGGCATATAATGCAATTGCACTGTTTGAACAGCAAAGGTGTCAGTCTGCACAACCCATAGTCTTAAACCATAAGCACATTTCAACAATGGACTGCAGTGACAAACACGCATTATACATTATACAGTTAAATGACCATATTATAAGCATTTAAAGGAACTCTTCAGAAGTTTTCCAACAACACCAGCCCGTAACTCTGTGATCTATGGTGTCCGGAAAAAAGCCCTGGAAAACGGCTATTTTAGCCGACTTTGGAGCTCTACTTCTGCTACAGCTCATTATTTTTCGAACATTTTCAAAGTCCCCAGGTCAGACACCTTGTTTATTCAATTAAAACATCTGAAAGAATTTATGCATTTATTTTTTAAAGATAGTTTATTATACAGAAATAGAAAGCAGTCTTTGCAGTCATAATTTTTCTTCATTCAAACTTTGTTCCGATTTTCTGTGAATCTAATTGAATCAAATCGTGAATGCAGTATCGTGAACTGAATCGAATTAAATCGCGGCTAGGGCCTTGCTTGTAGAACATGTTCTTGATCAGGCCAACTACTGTGACAAGGTTTTCTGAAAGAATTCTTCTGTCATCCACCAGATTTCTGTGGTCTTACGTGCCTTTTGGTGTTCCTGAGCTCACCTGTGCACTTGTTCTTTTAAAGAATGTACCAAATAGTTGATTTGGCCACATCTAATGTTTTCTAATGATGGCTTGCTTCACTGGCAACTCTTTGGACTTTATACTGAGAGTTAACAGCAACAGATGTCACACTTGAAATCAACTTTAGACCTTTTATCTGCTTTACTTGTAAGTTACTTGAAATAATGAAGAAATAAAGGACACATATTTGAACACAAACAACAGCTAAGCAGCCAATTTTACAATTACTTTTCGTCCCTTAAACAAAAAATGGGAAGGAACCACAATTACAAAGTGTTGTAATTCCTACACCATTCACCAAATTTGGTTGTAATTACCCTCGAATTAAAGCTAACAGTCTCCACTTTTAGGCCATTATTTAATTTAAATTTTTCTATAAACCTTGGTAGACAGCAAAATCCATCCATCCATCTTTTATACTGCTTAATCCTTTTCAGGGTTACGGGGAAACCTGGAGCCTATCCCAGGGAGCATCGGGCACAAGGCGGGGTACACCCTGGACAGGGTGCCAGTCCATCGCAGGGCACAATCACATACACATTCACACACCCATTCATACACTACAGACACTTTGGACATGCCAATCAGCCTACCATGCATGTCTTTGGACTGGGGGAGGAAACCAGAGTACCCGGAGGAAACTCCCGCAGCACGGGGAGAACATGCAAACTCTGCACACACAGGGCCACAGTGGGAATCGAACCCCCCCCCGACCTTGGAGGTGTGAGGCGAACGTGCTAACCACTAAGCCACCGTGCGCCTATAGACAGCAAAATAATTTTAATACTTCATTTTCATTAAAAAAAAAAAAAAACTCATCAAATCAAGCTGAATGTCAGCAACAAGAAAATAATGTTGCTTTGTGATTCCCTGATGAGTGTCTTGTGTTACAAATTTATAAAGTAATATAACTGCAACTTCAGTGCCATGTCAAGAGGAAGCAACAAGAATCTCACCTGAGCGGGATCTTGATGGCGATGTAGCGGTCGACTGCAATGGCCAGCAAGCTGAAGATGGAACTCTGCGTGAGCACGAGGACGAAGCAGGCAATGAACAGGCAGCCGTGGAAGTGGCTGCAAAAGCCTATGCTGATAACTATGGCGAAGGGGATGGCGAGGAGGCCCACGGCCACATCGGCCAACGCCAGGGACACCACGAAGTAGTTGGTGATGCTCTGGAGATTGCTGTTGAGGCTGACAGCCCAGCACACCAGCACGTTTCCAGCCACGGCCAGCGCAGCAATCAGCAGCTCCAGGCTAATGTAGACGGCTCTGCTCTCCATGCCAGCTGCTTTATGGCGGGTGTGGTGTGGGACTGAAAGCTCGCAGTGGCACTCATTGCTGGGCCACGGAGCTCCAGGCTCAAGGATGAGGACAGTCTGAGTAGAAGGGATGAAGAGACTTCAACCCTCCCTCCCTATACAATACATGTTGTTTCCTTTACACCAATGTTGTTAGTCCTCCTGACGTGATCTTCGCTCTTGTTTTCAAACTTTCCTGTTCCTTTTTTTTCTCCCAGACTGACGTCGAGAAACAGACGCTTCAAGAGAAGGTCACTAAACCCTGCAGACAGAACAAACACATCTGGAAGATCAGCCTTACTCCAAGGGTCAAAAAAGCAATGATTCTCTGAAACAGAAGGTCATTTTCCCACCATCACAATCCAGACCATCCTAAAGACCAACAATATGGGTGTATTTTAAGACACAATTTTTTTTTTTTAAATATCTACAGTTCATCATAAGACCAGGAAGTGAGCATTTGACCCCTGCGGCAATCGTGCTATTATTGGCTTAGCAATGCAAAAAATGATTCTTTTATGCTCACATTCACATGAATACGTTTGCCATTGCTGACTTGAACATTCGAAATGACTCAGGCTTTCTCCTCACACCATAAATCATTAAATTACACAATACACCGTTGTTCCTGTTACTCGATTATGTCCTCAAAACAAATAGCCGATGTCCTCTGATATCTTATTTGTGCTTGCCTCCCTTTGATTTCAGAACCCTGCCTCAATCTCGCAGAGACATGCTGTGATGAAAATGCCCTTTATCTGTTCCAGGCATAAAAAAAAAAAAAAAAACATTTTTAAAAGGAGAAAAAGAGAAAAACAAATAGAAATGCTGATAGGTTTGTCACTGTGCTTTGACTCCAGTGAAGTCATTTTAAATCTGTTTTTAGCTTTACAAAAAAAAAAAAAGGTAACCGGATCAGTCACAGAAAAGCTATGATTAAGATCACATCTCTTTCATTTCACACTATTTTTGGCACACAAACATTTGTGTTGCCTGTTGAGCTGTTTGCAAGCTTTTAGCTTCCTGACAGAGCAGTGTGCACACATTAGAGTCGAATGAGTTTTTCGAAAGGGGACTTCCAAAAATTACGGTATCAATTTATTCTTCAGAAACGACATGAGTGGAAACCATTATACCGCTTCAAATAAAGATTAGTACTAGTACTGGGTGCTAGTGTGACACATTAAACAAACTGTTACAGAAAAATATCTAAAATACAGAAAAATATTCAAGCTTAATGTGCGAATTTAAGCAGTGATGGACAGAAAGCTCTTTAAGATCCTAATGTTAAATGATGCTAAAACTGCTCTATTATTAATCCAGACATTTCTGTAGCTATACAGTCAAAGATGGGGAAAGGGTTAAGTGTCCCATACACAAGAGTGTAATTAGAGCTCAACATCTTGCACCTTTTTTCAATAAAAATCTACATCTTTACACACTTTTCTCTTTTTCCACTTAGACATGCTCCTACATGTCTTTCGAACAAATGAGCTCGGTAATAAAGGTCTTAAAAAAGTTCTTTACACTGCAAAAGTACACTTAAAGAGAAGTGCATTATGTGCATGATAACTTATTAGTTTACTTTTAGACCTAGTAGTAACAGTGTTATAAAACAAAACATACTTCTGGGTATAATAAATATTCAGGGCTATACATCTTAGGTCCAGGGTGAAATCAGTATGCAATCTGCAATAGGTTTCAAGCAAGTATTTATCAAACAATTGTATACGTAGTGGAATTGAGAACAGATTTTAAACCACTTGTATTTTAATTTTCTATTTACTTAATAAAAAGACTGTTTATATTTAAGTCTCACCGTTGCTTCAGTGGATAATCTCACCTGGACATTGTTGATATGTACATGAGAACTGCTGTAAGAAGCCTGTCCTGCACTAATCCCAGGACTCTTATTCACACTCTGCTCGTACTGAACATCTTCTCAACACACTTAATACTGTTTATCTGTACTCTTCTACAGCTAGTGATAGCTAGAGATAAGCTAGTGTTATCACTAGCTTATTCATTAGATATCAAAATCCACATCCGGATTTCTCTAAAGCTGCGTTATCACAATGTCTATTGATCAAAAAATGAGATAGGAGTAATATTGAATTCAAATGAATTGATTTAATTGTGCGGTACTTTAAATGTGGTTTCCTGACATGACTCCTGAAATAACAAGCCAGGAACTTGTTTAACCAGCAAAAGTATGTAAAAAAAAAAGAGCTTATAAATGTATAAAGCAGGAACATTTCTGTATACATTTATTACACTATACCGTATGTACTTAATGCACTCACATTAGGTAAGTGCAAATTAAAAATACATTAAAGTGCACTATATTTTCACGAGGGACACGTATTCACTGACTTTTGACTGACAGTGTAGACTGGAGATGCATCATTTCTCTTAAACTGGTCAGTGGATGAGTTTTTTCTTTCTGTTCAGTTCTGATAAGTGAGTGAACATCTATTAAGGAAGCACCACTGCACAGATCTGTCAATCAAAATAACCACAAGAGATATAAAACAATTGACATGATGACGGTAGTGGTATTTCTGAGTCTCTCTCTCACACACACACACACACACACACAACAACAACAACACTGACAACCTCATCTGACTTCTAATTTTCAGCTCAACTCTGAAATTCTGCACTCAAGCCAATTCTGAGATTAACCCAGATTCGAAATTCTCTTGAAAAGCTTAAAGGAGAAGTTTGGACGAAAAAGAAAAACCAGGAAGTGATGTTAATATAACAACCAGTATTTTTAAATCTACACTGGGATGAGTGGAATGTTCAGGAATGAAAAAAACGATGGTAACTAATGGCTTGAATACGTTCACATGATGATACAATTTATCATTTTTTATTGAGATTTTATATCGTTTTTAAAATTCATTCTGTGCTGTGGTCCCAAGGGAGCTCCTGGAAATTCTTTTCATTTCTGGCTGCATAACATTTGAGAACCTGTGCTCTAAAGAACCTTTTTCTGTTGCTCAGCGTCCATCTGTCTGACATTTGCAGTCTCAGCAATCGGCCCCTTAGCTCTTAAACTTCCCAACAATCTGTCTTCATGACTCGTCTCTCATAACCTCTCTTGTTCTCCTGGCATGCCTTTATCCTTCTTGTCGTTGACTCAGAAAGTGGTACCAATCTACACTATAGCTGGACAGTGAGGTGGGATCTCACAGGGGGGTCTTTTATACCTTCAGTGTTTTTATTCTACTTGGTGAACAGCTTCTGACCTTTAAATGAGGTGGGGAAAAAAAGGTACTGGGATTTTATCGCTAAGCAGTGTATTATTATTATTATTATTATTATTATTATTATGATAAGAACCCATCACAAATGAAGAGGTCTACCTATATGTAAGTCTAGTTAGAATTAAAATAGCTTCTTTCCTCTATTATAGATCAAGTTCACGTCACCATCTGAACACTGAAACACACTGAACGCCTGAACACACTTCTTTTTTTCTTGATGACCCTCCAGAATCATCACACAGACAGAAATTAGACGATAACTCTCTGATTAAACCTGATGGGGGGGAAAAGGCATCATGAACGCATTGAATCATAAACACACTAACTTACTCACCTCCGTGTTCACAACCTGGGTGGAGAAGAAACTCGGAGTTCTCTCCAGTTTAAAAAAAAAAAAAAAAAGAATCGGGGGATAAAAAAATAAACCTGTTAAAGTTCATCCAACATCCACAGTGTGTATAAATCCATAACGATGCGTTACATCAGTTTCATACAGAGATCTCCTCCGGGCTAGCGTGTAGTGTGAACTTCTACGTGCGCGCGAGGCTCTGTATGTGCGTGCGTGCGTGCGTGTGTGTGCGCGCGCTTGCGCTTGCGCTTTTGTACGCGTGTTTCCGAAGCTGTATTTCAGAGCTGTGTTCCAAACCGCATACTAACCCACTGCAAGCTATATAATGTCAAAACAGTAGTTTGTGCCACTTGTTTTCATGGTACATTCAAACCTCACATTCTTCTTCAGACGCACTTTTTCCACATGCTTGTTTAATTAATATTTAAAAAAAAAAAAAAAAAAAAAAAGCTGACAAACATTAAAACACATAATAAGAAGTGGGACTGTGGGAATCATTAGCAATAACTAGTAACCTGTTTGCCTTTGTTTAAACTCAGATGACAGCAGAATAATTGGCGCAGTAGTGCGCGGTTTGGGGCGCAGCCGCAGGGCGCACCGTGTAGTGGCCACTCTTTCCGCTCTGCATCATGGATTACTGCATCAGACTGTACGCGTTTTTGGAGTACAACTGCTTTGCCTCGAGACTGTAACTCTGACATTTCCTGTTTTAACAGCCTGCGGTTTGGCACGTAACCCTGCCTGCTTTAGTGTCGAGCCTCACGATTTGCTCCTGTTTATTGATCGCATCGTGGAACCGAAAGACCTCATAGATCTTTATCACGGCCACCTTACAGTCCATCATCAGTGATTAAGATTGTACTGTACTATATCGGAGCGTGCGGTTTACCGCTGGTTAATCATTCTTTCGATAATGAGCCGATACTGAACCGATAGAGAGTCGATACTGAGAGCTGCGGTATATCAAATGAGAGCAGTGGGAGGGATGTGTATTGTGAGCATGCAGAACCGCACCTGAACACGTTTTCGGATGAGTTTGCAAAGGTTTTGATGAATCACTTTCGCCAAGAAACATTAACCAGTAGTTATAAACATAATTTTCAAAACTATTGTTTAATTTGGTAAGTTTTTTTTAGTTGCTGCTTTGGTTTAGTTTTTTAGAGCTGTACATAATGTTATTACTTGTTTAAGAAAACTTTGCACGATTTAAACATAATTTTTTCTTCACATAGCCTACATTTATAATGTAGCCTAATATTTAATTTCTCCAAATGCATTGTAGCGTTAGTGTAAATTGTTTTAAGTTTCATTTTTCATTCTTAAATACTAATTTTAATATATGGACCTTTACAATGTTTATTCTCCAGGGAACAAAACTGCACCACCAAGGCACTTTGGGTAAAAACACAAATGAATTAAATTGTAAAAATAGGTAATATGTAAGTCCCTCCAAGATTTTGCAATCGCAGAAATTAATGCAAAATCAAGGAAACTCCACAATATTTGCAGGAGCTTGCAGTTTTTCAGATTTAGCACAGATTTTGGCCAATACGTGTCATGTGACATCACAACGCACCATGTGATGTCATCACAGTGCATATTCAACCGAATCCTGGTTTGATTCGCATGTGTCGAACATGAGTACAGCTAAGGTCTCATTTACCCACAAACATCACTGCAAAAGACTGTGCAAAACAATTTCGAGCAACTGCAATTTTACCAATTCAAGTACTTTTCAGTAAAGAAAAAAAAAAAAGTACAAACTCTCATCACAATAAAGCAAAAATCAAGCATTTTTGGCCGCACCAATCACAAAAAAAACTCCTCAAACTCCTGTATGGACTGATATGTGCTGGTTTAGTTTTTAAAATATAAATCAATATATTTCAGTTTAAGTCTATAGCCAAGAGTGACGTCACAGTGCATTACACTCAAACCAAAAATTAAACCAAATTATCATCATTCTTTTGTGACGCTTTGATGTACAAAATTAGCTTGTGTCCTTTTAATGATCAAGATGTTACATATTACAAATGTAACTTACAACTGACATATTAATATACATACCCTTGTAATATTTCAAAACAAAACTGCTATAAAGGATCATTTTTACAGCAAAAAAAAGCTCAATCTAATTTGTGTTAGACAGTGTGACTGTAGATTTTAAAATGAATGAAAGTAAATAGGACATTGGTGACACAGCAGAGTGCCACTGAGAGCCACAAACAAGTGAAATATGGCTTCCTTATTAAATAAAACCTGTGACGTCACCACAGTTCAGCTATTAATAAGATTTTACCCTTCGGGTTTGACTTAAATACGGTTCAGTAAGAAAACTTCACTTGCTTATGTAGGGGATGAGCTCATGTTTTACTTGTTTGCGTCCTTGGTTTCACTTACACAACCTAGTTAATGTGTGTGTGGTTTTTTTTTGTGTGTGCGCGCATGTGTGTGTGGTGTCATGGGGTGGTGTAGCACTGCTCTCGCTAAGGACCATTAACAATGGAGCCACTGATGGTCAGAGTAATGATTTATTGGTATTAGACTCAGACTTCCAGGAATGTTTAATAAAAAAAATATTTTTAACAAGATGTTCACATAGAAATACTGTAAATGAAACAGATGACAAAGCAAATAAAACATCCACAGCATCCTTACTCATGAAATGCAGATCAAAACTTGGTCAAGTTGATACTTAGCAGAAGCTCCTTGATTTGAAAGGACGAGTGAATTGAGGATTAAAAAAAACAATAATAAAAAGTTTACACAACACAATCTAAACAACATCCACCACAAGAAATTAAAATTCTGACATGTACATAAACATCTGTGAAAACTTGACTTTTTGAATAAAATTATTTCAGAAAATAAAATAAATGTATTTTATTTTACATTCCTTTTCAGCAGCTGTTTAACTGGCCAATTCAACAATGTTGGTCCAAACAGCAGCTGATCCTGTAAGAGGATTTGTGGAGAAACAGGACGACGTTTTAACATGACAGCAGCTTTTGGGGAGAAAAAATGTAAAAAAAAATTATTTTTTTTTAAAAAACACCAGCTTTCACTCAAGGCACTCTCTTAAGGAATAAAGTATTGATTGTGCCTTTTTATTTAGTTTCTTGTTTTTAAGATAACTGAAATGTCAGGAAAAGAATTAAAATAAATGCACTTCAAATTCTTTAATATACAATAAAAAACACTATGTGTGGGTGTTAAATGCAATAAATCTCTTCATTAATTCAAATATATTTCATACTGCAAAACACAAACCGGTTAGAAATGATTTCTTTATAATACAGTATTTAACGCAGTGCAGTGACAACGTCAGAGCGAGCAGATATTTGAGCTTAATCGCTTAAAACTCTTGCGTGTGTGGAGCGAATTCACATTTTACTTGAGCATACAATCCTATCATGTGCTTTTCACGCTGTAAGAGGAACCTGCTGGAGAACCTGGCCATGTCATCTCCAGAATAATGCATTCAGCACATCTTAGGAACCATGAGCGAGTGATCATCAGTGGAGCTTGAAGAAAAGCATAAAACAGCTCCGAGTTTCAGTCTTTCCAGTCCTTCTCACCTGAAACTCCTTCACATTAACACACAAAAGCTGAGACGGAGAAGGTGAGGGACTCGTTAAAATACCACTCGGCTGTTAGGCGTTTAATCAGCACACATTATGGCTGATTATAATAATAATAATAATAATAATAATAATAATAATAATAATAATTATGGCCTGCCATTAAATAAAGAAGCTACACACGCTGCCTGATTAAAGAGGAACAGTAGCTTATAATGAGTGATAACGAGTAGACCTGCAGAGCTGTGACTGTAAAAGCAGTCCTTCAGCTCGAGTGTGACAAGGTGTCTATGGAACATAGAGAGAGAGAGATGGCTCTGAGTCAGGTCTCAAAATACTTATAGATGGAGGTGACGTACGTCATCACACTCTGCCAATCAGGTCTCTCTGTGTGGACCATCTCACTGATGTCCTGAGAGAGAGAGAGAGAGAGAGAGAGAGAGAGAGAATTAATACAAAAACTGCAGTGGTAGAAGTTCAAAAGACACTTAAGTGAAAGTTTTGGGGATGTTGGTTTAAGTGTCTGCACTTTAATATAGTTCATTATTTAAAAGTTATTAAAAAAAATATATAATTCAACTTTTTTTTTTGTTCAACAATCAGAACTTCAAAGTACATCACCACTGTATCCAGTAATCACCTTTGCAATGACATATTCAGCCACTAGTCACCATCAGTGGAATACAATCAAAACAAAGCCACGTGAATTAAGTCGTCAAGCAGTCCTACTCATGCACTCCATTTTAAATGATCCCATATTTTCCCATTTCTCCCTGACTATGCAGTCTCCCGAACATGATCTCATATGAAGCGAATTCAAATCATATCTTTCAGGAAAAAGTAAATTATTTAAACTGAAATTAGAATCTGGGCTTGTTCTTATCTCCAAACATGGTCTAACAGTGCCAAATTTGTATAACCTATACATTTATATGAAAAGTTTTTAAAAAATAAAATAAAAAAAAAGTAGGGTTATGGACAGGGTGGTGGTGATCAGGGGTTTGGCTAGACTTAGGTGTGGGCAGGGCTATGGGCAGGGCTAGGACTGGATTTTGGGTGAGGCTAGGACAGGGCTTTGGGTGGGACAAGGACAGGGCTTAGGGTGGGGCTAGGACAGAGTTATGGGTTGAATTAAAGGAATTTAAATAAAATGTAAATAAATAAGAACATATGCGGAACAAAAATACAAATTTTCATGAAAAATGTGTAAAAACGAGTAAAAGTATGTGTTTAAAATAAACTCACAAGAGTAGATTTGATCCCCACACTTTCTGCTGCCTGGAAGGCCAACGTGAAATTTCTTCTCTGAGAAACACACAAAACACACATTTATCAGCTACAGCAAAACAGGTAGTGTGTGTGTGTGCGCATGCATGCATATATATGAGAGAGAGAGAGAGAGAGAGAGAGAGAGAGAGATTACACCTTGTCCTGGCTGTTGAGCTCCTGGTATGGGATGTGAGCTGGCAGGTACGTGTGCAGCACAGCACAGAAGGCCAGACCATCGTTCCAACTGCTGCTAAAATTAGTGATGTCTATATTCTGAGAAAACAATAACAGATTTTATTGAGTTTACTTTACTGCTTCATTAGTATAGACAAGACTGTTTACACTACAGTCAAGACGTGTAGAGATATACACATCTCATATATATATATATATATATATATATATATATATATATATATATATATATATATATATATATATATATATATATAAAGCTTTTGAAAACAAACTAAATTTTAAACAATACAGAAGCTTCTGGTAAGAGTTTTTCTCTGTTTTTCAAATAACAAATCATAATATAATAATAAACATCACATTAGTGCCATTCATACATGCACAATGTAAGTGTGCTATGGGAGAGTCTCATATCCTGGTTGCCTAGCAACCGTGTTCTTACATCTTTAAGCACTTGAATGTTGAGTGTAATGTTTTTTATGACTTGTAAAAAGCACAAATTCTGTTTGAATGCATTATAGTGACTGCACGAGTGTGTGTTGTGCATCATGAGTGTGTGTTGCTGAGCTGGTTCCAGAGAAGCTCTAATAAATGCATTAAGACTTCCAGCTACAGGTCTGAGTAAAATCAACACAAATCACACACATACAGCGTCAATAACGTGAAGCAGCTCTTTTAAGGAGCCAGTGGTTCAGTGTGTGTGTGTGCATGTTCTTGCCTCTCTGAGCTGAATATCTCTAAATCAGATCAAGTATCATGGTTACATTTTGTGTTTTTAATCAGTGTTGATGAAAGTTGAACAGGATTAAGAACTGTTTATTATAAACAATGAACAGTCCTGTGTTCACACCAAAATCATCCCACAGTTGCTCTTAAAAACGGCCGGTTTTAAGTTCTGGAGTAAATTCAATCTGTCAGATTAATAGAGCCACTGAGGTAGCATGGTGATGAGGCTTAAACTGGATTATTTTGAACTAAGAACAGCAGCACCACCAACACTCACAGAACTGTATGAAGAAGTGAGCCTGTAGCTGATTTCTTTCTAGCACAAACTGTAGCATCATGCAGCCCATCAGTGAGTCCTGTCAGGCTCACAGTGAGAGTGACCCGCCTCCTGGCTCTGATCTCTATTTAGACTGAAATATATCAGACGCGTCATCAGCAGTGATTGAGAAGCGCACGTGAAATACGGTCACGTTTAGTAAAACTGAATGAAGTTTATTACTTTCTTGATCACTGATTTTTTTTTTAAATGCCTTTAGAAGAGAAAATAAACGTAGATAGACTGAGCACAGATTGTCCAATCAATCAAAGCAAAAATTACACAACAGGACAGAAAACAGGACCTTAAGTTTAGTGTCGCTTCACTGAAAGAGTGCGCTAATGCATAATGCAGCTTTTCTGTTCATTGGTCACAGCTTGAAAGGTTTGACTTAAAACACTTAAGGCATGTTCTCACACACAGACACACACACAGCCAGTCGCTGTACTACGAAGTCGCCAGTAGACATTCCTACTACTGGTTGTCATAGTAACATTTATCCATAGCATTCCACTTTTGGCAACAAACCAGTTTACTGCTGCTAAAATTAAACATTCTGGAGGGAGAGCGTTTGTATAAAAAAAATTCACCAGTGTATAGTCCTGTGAACAAATAAGTGCACCCCATGGAAATTGTTGGCTTTTTTGACATATTTGAACAAGCAGGTATTTGATCCTCTTTGAAACAGCGCCTATTAATGAAGTTGATGCACTATCAAATGACACATAAAATTGACATTTTGTAGTCATTTTTACAATTCAGATTAACAAAACAAAACATCAGTCACATGGAAAAAGTAAGTACACCCCTACATTTATCACACCTTCAAGTCCATAAAATTAGAATCAAGTGTTTGGGTGCCAGTGATTAGAACCTGCTTAGAGAGTGCAGGTGGAACCTGTCTTATTTACATCCCTCTCATGCCTACAGTGCCCTCCAGACACCCATAGAAAACCTGTCGTGTGAACTGAAGAGGAGAGTTCACTAGCGTGCACCTTGAAATGTGAAGGATCTGGAGAGATTCTGTATGGAGGAATGGTCTCGGATCCCCTGCCATGTATTCTCCAAACTCATCATGCATTATAGGAGAAGACTCAGAGCTGTTATCTTGGCAAAGGGAGGTAGCACAAAGTATTGACTAGAGTGAAAGCTAAATAAAATAAAAGGCTAATTTTCCTTGTGTTCAAGTATATCAATTTTATTAATATGCACGGTTTCAAATACATTATATTTTTGCTTGTCCAAATATGTAAAAAAGCCAACAATTTCCATGGGGTGTACTTATTTTTTCACATGACTATATATGTATATCATACAAGATGAAGGAGAAGCACTGTGTGTGCTTTTTGCCATTGTCTTGCTGTGAAAGCGCCAATTACCTTAGCATCTTTAAAGCAAAATAATATGTAGCGAGCATGGGAGGCTACGGATCACACACGCTCTACGGTCTTCTAGAGGTCGACCGATTGATCGGCACCGATAACCGTCTGGTGGAGCTACCGGTTACTGGCAAAAATCCACACCGATAGTTTTTCCAGGTCCATTTTTTTTTTGCGTCCTTTGGGGGAGCGGCTGAGAAGGGTCCACTATCATTATACAGCTCACGTCGTGGGAAGTCACCAGCTCTCATTGAAAATGAATGGCCTCTGGTTGCTTTGCCGCTGTAAGTTTAGTTGTAATAGTTATATTACCTATATGATGAGACCCTGTGCTAAAAGGCTCAACGATAATGGTTTCATAATAGTAACACTATTATTGACATTAATGATAGGTAGTGGAATTTTTCATCTTTTCTATTCAATACTGTGAGCAGCTGCTTGGTTTGTTTTGCCCAAAATATAAAGAGATGAGTCATTTATACCCCAGAATAAAGCAGATACTTTAACGAGAGAATGAGTGCAGTAAACACATTTTGCAGTGCCGTATCAGCTCCCCTCCTCATCCAACATGCTCTCAAGCTCAAGACTAAGCACTCATTTGTCCCGTGGGGTCTCGGTTCCCTAATACAAACTCAAACGGAGCAAAATAGGTTTTTATACTCATAAGTGATTTATGCCTGACGTGTCATGGGTACGTAGCTCAGTGCGTGCTTTTATCATTAGCTGTTAATTATGTTCCAGGTCCATGAAGTGCATCACATTTAGAAAAGAAAAAAAATGGCTGAAAGTGTGCTGAGGCATCCTCAAACCCTCGAATAACAGAAGACGCAAGACAGACGCTGAAACAGACAGAGCGCTCGGGCGAAGTGATGAAGAGACGAAGCGTGAGAAATCTCACAGACTCTTGTTTAAAGGCAAACACCAATAAAGGCCTGGAGCTCGACAGGAAATAAAAGTTAAACACAGTTAAACACATGAACAGACTCACAGATTAATCTAATCGAGCCATAAACATTTAACGAGCAATAACCTCAAAGTGCTGTGCTATATTTTCTCTCTTTGAAATGGAAAAACAATAATAAAATGACATTCAAGGCAGGAAATAAACTTTTCTCTCCACCTGCCACTGAATCAGTGAGAATATTTACCTGTCGCTTCTGAAATCCACATGGAAAATGTTATAATTATCAACTTATCACATTGTAAAAAGAATAATGATAGAGTTTAATCTAAGACACATGACATGTTCTTTCTTTTATAAATTTTAAATATTAACTATTAAGCTCGGGAAGCATGAAAAAAAAAAGATTTTTTTTTGGATTATGTTTTGGATATTTACTCTCTATCATTTGTATGCTTCTACAACATGTCAAATTAAACAGCTAAATTACTGCTAAAAAAAAAATTATTTTAGACTTTTATTCCAGCTCCAATAACGACAACGTAATTTCTGTGATTTCATTTCCATTTTAATCACTGGAAATATTATTCACTAAAACATGCTGTTCTGTATTTGTGTGTAAAACGAGTAGATCATTTATTAAAACTGCTGCAATAACGTCACTGTGTCTCTGGGATTCTGTTATCTAAAGAGGTCATGCTTACTCAAAATGTACACATTTTCAGACAGGATCCGTCTATATTGACGTTCACATTCCTGACTGTAAATGGTCCATATACAGTCTATCCGTCTTTACATCTGTTCACTGAAACACCATGCACACAGATATCCGTTTTGCACGATTCAACAAAAACAAAAAAAGGTCATTCGTGAGACAATTTATCATTGTAGAAGCAAGGAGTGAATGCACTAATAACAAATGCCTGCGTCTCAGTGTGCTCTGGAGGACAGTGAGCAGCTCGTCAGCAGTGCATGATCAGGTCGAGAAGGTGCAAAATAAATAAATAAATAAATAGACAGATGGTTAGCTTTTGCTGGCACTGCTGCAAGAGGAGCCATTTATGTGAGGGAGTACTTTGGGGTTTTTTTTTTTTCCCCAATTTATTTGGAAACTGTTTCAAACAGTATTGTGCATCATGTGTTGCTCATCTAGTTCCAGAGTATTTTATTTTTTATTTTTTTTAAATCATATTTCTGTGTACACACATTCCTGAAAACCAAAAATCATATCTGTTTTACATTACGGCAGAAAATCTGACTTGTATCATCTCAACCTGTTAATGTGAACATGACCCCCAAAAGCTGAGTCTGTTTACTCTTTTCCACATCCAATAATAAGCATTATATATTAACCTTGTTATAAACCATGTTTACTATTACTACATCATACCATCACACTTTTCTTCCCCGTGTGTGTTCCAGGTTTCATGGAGTTTTTGCATCTTGTTTTCATGTGAAAGGAACCGCAAATCTTTACCGAGCTATCAAGGCTGTGATTCCAGTAAACATCTCTTCGTACCTGATAACCTTCTGTCTTCTTCTGACACCACTTGAGGAGAGCGTTTCGCTTTGATCCTCCGTATTCTCTGGCCAGAGCAGCGAGTGGGTCCTTCCTCTCCTCGCTGTGCAAAATACACCAGAATTAAGCTTTAAAAGCACAAATAATACACAAATACATTGTCTCAGCCAAGTGCAATTTCAGCTGAAATAATTGAATGCTTCACCAAACAATTACATGCTGTTTGTATGAGAGAAAAGGCCACTTTTCCAACACAACTTGACATCTGTAGACGAAAGGTTTATTCGGGGTCAAGACCAGAAATTCACCTTTCCGGTAAATGTCCTGAAGAGGGGATGATGAAATTCACAAGTAATGAAAGTCATGTGTGCATTTGCAACGGGTTAGTCATCCTATTATCAGTTAAATTAATCTTAGCTGTACATGTTAGGGTCATGACCGACTGGGGATCAGCTTGAGGGAAGGGCGTGTGCTGACATTCCTCCCCACTGATTAAAAAAAATAAAAAAACAAATACAAAGAAACAAAAGAAAACCTCTCACATCTGTCCATGTCTTAACAACGTTATTATTAAGAATGAGCATTATTAATAAATGACAGGATCACTGTAAATGGTGTGTATGTAGAAATCAGGGTTGCCAGATTGTCACAGCTACCAATCTGCTGTGTACAACCTCAAACTGTAGCTAAATGTAATTAATATATATATATATTAGCACAATCTGTATTCACAAACAGTAACAATAAAGTGGAAACATTATCATTTGCATCACTTTCAGTTTTTACTACAATTCCAGCTTCATACCCTGGGGGCAGGAACGAAGAGGCAGAACAATGCAGAACATTCAAGTCAGGTTTAGTTAGAATGTCTGTGTGACATCAATGAAGAACTGAAGGTGGTTGAGACAGACTAAAGACACACTAAAGATTTGAATGTGACACAGATTTCTATTAATTATTTCCTACAATCACCTTGTAGCTCAAAGTACTAAACTAACTGAAGCAAATTCTAACAAACAAACAAAAAAAAAACATATCTCAGCTAACCTCATCCTCACAGTCTCCTGTCTCTCGACCAGTGAGTGTGAAATTGGCTGATTTTCAATTGAATGATATACTGGTTGAGTCCTGATTAATGTGAGCTAGTCAGCTGTGAGAACGTGTGAAGTGTGAGGAATTCAGAGCAGAGGAGCTGCAGTTCATCATCCATGAGTGCCTCAGTCTGGGAATATTATGCTTTATTCGCACTGGAGCTTTCTGAGAACCCACACAGATGGGAGTTTTAGAAAAAGTCAGGGAAGGAGTACGAGGGGCACGGAGAGGTAGAACCCGAATGAAATAAACAATCAGTGACAACGAACAAAAATAGGACAGGGAGAACGGGCATGGACAAGACAGAAGGCAATAGACAGACAGAACAGACAAAACGATCAGAATGGACAGAGACCAGAACAGAAAGAAATGACTGATAGGACAGGCACAACAGCCAGACAGAAATTTAAAATTAAATAACAGACAGGCAGTACAGACAGAGAGAGAGAGAGAGAACAGACAGGAGGGACAGGAAAGTCAATTAGATGTGACCTACCGTAGACGGCCACGTGTAGTGGGCGTGACCGAAGCTGTGGGGGAGGAGGAGTTTGAGGACAGAGAGAGCTGAGGGGAGGCGGAGCCTAAATTGATGATTGAGGTGGGGTTTGGTGAATCAGTGACCGACAGGTCCCTCTTTAGCTCCTCACTGCTCCTGCGAGAAACTGCCCCCCCCCACACACACACAAAAAAAAACATCTGATCAGATCAGTGTGTCTGGAACAACTATCAGAGACCATCAATGACTCGTGATAATTAGCAATATTAATTTGCAGTAACAAAAGGCACAATGAACATTTCACTAAATGAAATTTTCCATCAGACAGCAGGGTACAACGACAATTCCATGATCGCATTTTGTTGGGGCTGTGTCCCAAATCGCATACTACTGTAAGTAGGTCAAAGCTGTACAATTTCGGTACATACCCGGCATACTGAGCTCGGAGTAGCTGCTTCTCTTATCCACCAGTGAGGACAGGGCTTTGGGCGTGCTGACCGTGTGTCTCTGTAAGACAAACAGACAAAAAGCAAAAACACACCCACTGAATTAACACGCATTCCTGGTGACGCCATTATTAAACTGTATTGCCTTTAATATCTGCTTCACTGATGTGAGAAGTGGGGTTGGTTTTTCAGCCATGGATTTATGCTTTTATAACACTGCTGAGACACTGTAAGGTCTGACAGGAGCTGATCAGGACAACGGTGTGATTTATAAACAAACACCATATATATTACACTCTTGGCATTAAAAAAAAAAAAGCGATGATGGTTTCAATCATCATGCAATATAATCACAGTATTTATACCATATGATCTTATTTTCTAAGAACTCAGGCAAAAAAGGAATATAGGAATAAAGGGACATAAATTTACACGTTATGATTTCAAAATTTGCAGGTAATGTCTTTTCTCTGAGGAGTAGCCCGTCAAATCATTTGCTGTAGCTTTCCGTGTCAGAAAGACATCAAAACAAAAAATATCAGACTCCCCCACAAACAATCCTCATCTCTGTCGAGCACCAATGCTGATGGCACACCTGCTAATAAACAAAGCAGGCTCCAGTTATGTCAGCATGAGAGAGACAGAAAACAACAGACACAGAGGATCATCTTTCCGTGTCAATCGATGAACCCCCAAGTAAAAGTGCAGAAAGGCATTTTAAGACTTCTTGGGTTCAAGAGTTTGCATGGCTCAGGTATGATCATCACATACAGAAAATGTTTCGCGAGCTTTGTTCCAAAGCGGGCAGAGAAACAGCAGGGGAAACGGATTTCATTACTGAAACGATCCATTCCAAGAAAGAGACTGTGAGAAAACAGGGCGATAGTCAAAAGCAGAAAAAAGCTCATGACGATGTAGCACAAGCAGTGTTTCGTGCATGTGAACTAAATGACAGAATGAATGGAAGGAGTTAAAAATAAAATTCAACACCGCCTATATGATCGCATGTGAAGAGCTGCCTTTCACCAAATGTACCTCTCAGATATTCCTAATGAAGAAAAATGGACTGGATGTGTGCTAGATGTAGGACAACGACACAGTATGTGCTTTAAGCAGAATGCATCTAGTTGAGATATTGCTTGTTCTACCAATTTTGGCTGCTCAGTGT
The DNA here is from genome assembly GCF_023375685.1 of Ictalurus furcatus. NCBI lineage: Eukaryota > Metazoa > Chordata > Actinopteri > Siluriformes > Ictaluridae > Ictalurus > Ictalurus furcatus. Next base: position 19,176,199 of record NC_071272.1, on the reverse strand, counting down.
GAACGTGGCTTTTCAGCTCAAAACAGGATAAAATCGAAAGCACGCAATTCAACCTTGGATGACTTGAGGATCAGCACAGACGGCCAATCACTTGAACAGTTTGATCCTGAACCATGTGTCAAACGCTTGGTTTCTGCAAAACGGAGGAGGAGGAGGAGGTTAAACCACACTCAGCGGCCAAGATTACGATCAGTGACACTGGCTCAGATTCTGTGGAAAGAACTATTCTTTGGGATTGCATATAGCTGTCAAGTTGTAAAAGATTCCGTTCAGTTCCCACTTTAAGTGAACTTGGATGAAAATGCGGATGCTGTAATAGGAAGCCAGACGTACACACGACAGGATGACTGATCTGACTTTTTTTTTCCTTATAGGAGCCAATGGCTCCTTAATAGATTTTTTTTTGTCTGGAGCCCTGCTTTTGACATAACACAATATAGACAGATACATGATTATAGTTCTGGTTCTCTCTTGCCAGCTGTGACTCACATGAGCAACAAATTTATTTATTTTATTCAAACAAATCCAAAAACACTGAACATGATTTTTAAGCTCTAAAAAAATCATTTTTAGATCACATTGCTTTTCTCTTGACTTTATTTACATATGTGGCCTTGAAATAATCCAAAAATAATCAGATTACATTACTTTCATATTGTGATACTTGGTTTAGGTTTATATATTATATATATATATATATATATATATATATATATATATAAACATTTTAAGGTAAATAAGTAGACAATAATTAGATTTTATAGTAAAGATACACTATGTGCCTTTCTTTGTAAAGCATATGTACTAAAGGTACAAAAAGTACCACCCCAGTGACAAGGAAAGGTACAGCTCAGCTCAAATCAGTAATTATAGTTTTTACACTGTGATGGAATGAAATTTAAAACCAGAATCTAAGAGCCACTACAGAGATCTGAGAGGGAGCGAGTGAATAAACCCGGTCTTTCTTCACAAATAAACAAAAATAAATAAAATAAATATATACATCTCCCAGTCTTGCATGAAAAACATCCTGCTTTGTTTCAAGCTACTGAGAAAATTCCAGAGAACAGCCATGTAAGAGGGATGGGAAAAAAAAGCTGTAAATCTTTTGGGCTCAAAGGACTTTTCAAGTGAAGAATGCAGACATCTGCTAAACCAATCAGGAGGCAGTGTGTATCGTGCGTCCTCACGGTCCGGGGTTTTTCAAATAAAAAACAACCCCCCAAAAAAATTAAGCGGTGTGACATCAAAAAATGTTTGTTTATGTATTTTCTGAATTATAACATATTAGTGCTGAGACTTTTACATCAAAAGACACAGGAGAGTTTTTGGGAGTTTTGACTGCGCCTCCTACTGGCCAACACTGACATTGCATTATTTCAGATTAAACATTATTAAATTTCTTAAAATGTTCATTTTTGATGAAAATTTCTGCTGTTCACCTCTCACATTTTCATGATCTGTTAACAGGTCCAGTAACTACACTGTTTTCTATTTTACGAAATAAAAAATAAAATAAAAAATGAAGACAACTGAATAATAATTCAGGTCTTTGTGTTAAAACAGTGTGTCTTGATGATTATCCTTAAGAAATTGTTATATTTAAAATATTTTTCCCCCACTGTTTTGTCACTTCCTTGGATGCTGGTTGGTTTTACTCACCAATGCAAGCGCTGAAGCTGACAAACTCTACTGAGAAGTCAGAGCTGAGAAATAAAACTCGTTAAAGACAGTGCACTGTGAAATACTGATTTCACTATTACCACAGAATGAAGGCAATTCTGCTGACCAAAAAAAAAACTAAATAAGGACTAAATAATTCGCTCACCCTTTCAAATTAAAGTTTCATCTAATCATATTACACCACAGCACTGCTGAATTCTGATTGGTCAGAATCTGCTCTGAAGCCAGTTCAGCTGCAAATCATAGGTTTATATTAACGCGCCTGTTCCAACAAGCTCATTCACAAGCATTTTTATTACAAACGAGCTACATGATCTTAGCTTAATAATAAACAAACTTTAATAATGCACAGTTTAACAGAGAAAATTGGGTGTAATTGCTGATATGGTGAAGTTTTCAGTATATAACATTTTATGGAAGGAGTCTCCTGTGTCTTGGTAATGTAAAGGCACTTTGTAACAGTCAGAGGTAAAGCCTTTACTAAATTTTGGGAAGTCTTCAGGACAGAGCAGTTTATGTTTTGTGGTTCTGAGTAACAGCTGTCTTATTAAAAGAGAAGCTGGTGAGAGAACTAATGTATATATGTACGGATGTGATATCAGGAACCGATTCGTTGGTGGATTCAGGGTAGGAACAGTAACTCCATTTCATCATGCCACCTCATTGTTGATTATTGTCCTATAACAGCACACCACAAGTGTTTGATTCCTTATACTGAAGCTTTAGTAAGCCTGTAATGATATCCGTTTGAGAAATTTAAGAGTCAGTAAAATGTTAGAAATAATCGCATTTATCAAACTTGAAAAGAATGCATTGAAGAAATCGGGGGCGGGGGGGGGTTACTGGGGGGGGTGCACAAAAAAAGAAACCTATTTTCATTAATTGAAACTGTTCAGTTTTAATTCACTAATTGCTGAAAAAGTTTTTCCATCTACACCAAAACTACCAAGAATAAAAGACTAAGACTAAAACTAATTCTAAATGAACTGTTAAATGGTCAAACACTGGAGTGAAAGAGTGGTGCGTCTTGTTTCTGCCAGAATTCTGCAGGAATTGTTTAGTGAATAAAGGGGTTAAGATCATGTGACTGTAATTATTCAGTCTTAGGATGGCATATTTGTTTGTTGAGGAATTTGGGTGAAGTACAACAGAGAATCATAGAGGAAACTTTTTTTACGTCTATATTTTACCCTAATGCAGTGTAGAAGTGTTATCTAGAACCTGCTGAAAGTCACAAACAGCAACAATAAGACCAAACCATGATGCATTCCCTCCCTTTTTCCTAATCTGTCAATAAATGTAACATATAATATACTGTAATAACGTCAGCCTGGGTGCACCAACAAATATTAAATCAAAATTTATTAATTAAATTGAATTCAGGAAATGCAGACGTGATTGCATTTAAACCAGCATTTAATCCTGGTTATGCTTTGACATGAAACTTAAAATAAATTTTAAAAAAATGAATCTGAGAGGAATTCAATTTCCTGAACAGTACCAGATACTAGATGAATTACAGAAAATTAAAAGGGTTCACAATGTTCTCCTTTTTTCATTTAAAAGAAAAGCAAAAAGTAGCAATAAGGACTGATCGCAAGAGAAACATTAATTCTGATTCTTTTTTTATGCTTGTAAAATAATCATGGTGGAGAAATCAGAAATAAATCCAACTCATTCTTTAAATCAATTTAAATTCTTTAAATTGTCGAGCCGTATTTAAAAAGAACTCTTATTTTTTTCTGTGTCGTTCCAATTGTTGCCAACATAGCAACGAATGACTAATGGAAAATAGACAGTCCCTCCAGAATTTCGCGACTGCAGCAATTAATGCAAAATCAAGCAAACTTCGCAATATTTGGAGCTTGCAAGTTCTCAAAATTACCACCGATTTGGGCCAAGATGCGTCATGTGACGTCTTCACAACGTGCATTCAGTTAAATTCCTCTTGGATTCACATGCGTCAAAGACGACTATAGCTAAAAGGACTCCTTTATCAACAAACATCACGGAGAAAGACCGTGCAAACAATTCCGTGCAGTTGCAATTTCGTCAATTCACGTTGCTTTGAGCAAAAAAAACAACAAAAAAAACAAACACAGTTTTGGCTGCAACAATCAAAAAAATAATAAATCCTGAACGGCCTGATTAGCATGATCATAACAGGATTATGATTGGGAAAGCGAGCTACTTATGGTGATTTTATTGTACCCTTTTATTACAGTACTTACAATAGTCAGAATTCACCAAATTAAAACATTAAAACTATCCCATAAAAAAACACGAGCGTTCAGAGGATTAGTATTATCGTAGCAGCAGTGATAGGACAAACATAACCTTATGTGTGTGAGGAGGTTTTAGTGTTAAAAAGTGCTGTGTGACAAGGTCTCAATGAGGAGACGAGAGAATTGTTAGAGAATTTAAATCTTAGTTTGTACCTGAATGGGGGACACGGCAGCAGCGGGAGGGGTTTTCATTGGACTTGGGCTGAGAGGGGTTCGAGAAATAGCAGCGGCGACTACAGCGGGAACAGCGGATGTTGGAGTGCCGGGAATAGGGCCTACAAAACACGCACACCCGATGCCAATCGTAAGTAAATGTACTAAATGTTGAGCAAGCAGTTAGTCAACACGTGTGTGTATATATATATATATATGTACCTTGGGAGGCACTGTCGAAGCTCTTGATGAGGGTTTTGACGGTGGGCGAGGGCTCTGATGAGGTGGAAGAGCGGCGGCTGAGCCCCATCCCCTGTCTCAATGCAGCCAGATCTCTCTCTACTGCATTCATGTAGTTAAAGACACGCCCACGTTCCTCATCCTGCCTAATACACACACACACAAAAATACACATACAATGTTTTAACAATTTCCATTTCCAAACCCTATACATTTTAGACCACAAAACTCAAATCCACTTGTCCAGAGTCCTAGTTTATCCCAAATGTAGTCAGAAATTTGCATCTTTAGTTTTGCACTGGAGCTGTGAGGCGACTGTAGCTAACGAAACACTGTGTTTTTCACCCACACAGAACCAATGCAGAACAACAAAAGAGCCGGGTCTCAACACAGCACTCAGTTCTCTTCCTGTTAATGATCAAGAATTAAAAACTTTATGCTCATGATCAAAGAGAAAACAGAGCAAAATGAGTCAAATCTGAATAAAATTTCTGATCTATACATTTGACATTGTGGACAGTTTATTTGTGTCAGATCTGTGTCAGAAGAATGAATGAATGGGGCTGGTTGGTTCATTTGAACCCAGTCACATATCTGTATCTGTAGATTCTCAACGTTTTACTACGGTCCGACGGAGGAAAGATTTCCAGGATGTTTCCCTTATTGTGTTTCATTAAAGTAAACAACCTCCATACTTATTCCCACACAATGCTGGATTTGAACATATGCAAAGACATGGATGTGGAAATTATATCCTGGACATTATGAGTTGACTGAAAGGTGTCTTACTTCTTGCTCTTGAGCTCGTCCAGCTCTTTGCTCATCTTTTCGTTCTTCTCCTGAGCCTCCTGTAGGCGGCGCCGCAGGTCCCCGATCTCCTCCTGAGCCTCGGATTTTATGTCATTGGCAATGACCACAGCAGTCTGGAGATCAGCCTGGAACTGTCTCCACTCTGCTGACTCCTCCTGAGAAATAAAAGCACTTCATGTTCAGACACATCTACACTCTGAGCTTCTCTCACTCACACAGTGCCAATGGGCTAACAAAAGAGCCAGTTCTGTTCCAGCTAATGATCCAGAATTTATTTATTTTTCATTAATGGTCACATTACAATGGAAATCAGAACACAGCAAAATTAATCAATCCAAATGAAATGTATGATCTCATTAAAAAAAAAAAAAAAAAAAAGGCATTGTACACCATTATAAATCCATTAAGTCATGCTTTAATTTGTGGAGATTTTACTGTACCCATTTGTTACAGTTATTATGGTAGCCCTGCTACACCAGCCGTTACAGTAGTTAAAAAAACAACAAAAAAAAAACCTTTTAAACCCTGTTACTGTCTTTGAGAACTGGATGTGGTCTGAGATTTTGTGAATTCCATTACCAAGGCACTTTGATAAAAATAATTATCATTATGAAGCTTTTCAAAGATTAGGATTTTTACAGGAAGCCAGACTCACAGGAAGATCGTCAATAACATATAGAGAAGTAAAAGATTATTACCCGGAGTTTACGGTGAAGCGTTTTAATCTCCTTTTCCATGTCATATTTTTGGTCATGAAGTTTTTTAATAGAATCTACATGAGAGAGATAAAGATGTTAACCAGGGGGCAAAAAAAAAAATCACGAATACAAGACTAAATGTGACTCAATGCCACCCCCTGTGGCTAAAGTCAAGCAATCTGTGGTGGAAATGAGGTGGATCAGAAACATAACCTATTTTAAAGCGCCCCTATTATGCTTTTTCAGATATTACCTTTCATGTAGTGTGTTATATAGCTGTTCGTGAATGTAAAAACATCTGCAAAGTTTAAAAAAATTAAAGTGTACAACAAAGGGAGTTATTGACTCCCAAAAGAAAGACCCGATTCTGAACAGCTGAAACGAATCATCAGTACTTCCAGACTTACTTCCTGTACTAACCGATTTAGGTTTGTAACAAAAAACTTGGTCTCCATTGGTTGCTCATGAACAACGTGTACTTTGACCCGCCTTCAAACACTACAGTTGAGGTTGCGTCCTGAAGGAGTTAGGTTAATGTCTAGAAGATGTTGTTTTCTGCGCTGCAAAAGCAAAAACCACTTTTTCAGTTCAACTCGGACCTTCGTTTGTGTTCCCATAATTTCATTGACGACTGCTTCTCAAATCTAGCTGAAGTCAATGCAGGATTTGGGAAATGATTATTCATTAAACACGGGGCCGTATCCACTTTATTTGGACCATCTTGCACCTCTGGATCACATCCTGCAAGTATGGTTAATTATTTATGTATATATTTTTTACCAAGTGTTCCAAATGCGTAGTTTTGTGTTATATACGTGTACAGACAGCGCAAAGCTGTAGGCCTCTGCGTTATTGTCAAACTACATATAAACTTACCACTGAGAAACGCCCTGTTCTCGTTGTGCTTGCGATGGTGGTTCGGGTTGATCTTCCGATGTATCACTATCGGACTCGGGCTCAAATTGATAAGGTAAAACTGACGAAATTATTACTGGGCTGAAATTCAGATATGGTAGTGGGCGTTTCCTTTCCGACACGCACTGTAAGCGGTAGACCAATCACAACAGACTGGGACATCTGACCAGTCAGAGCAGAATACGCTCTCTGAAAGGAGGAGTTTAGAGTGAACGGATGCTTGAGCGAGTCGTTTGTGACACTGAGAAAAAGAGGCGATGCTGCAATGTACATTATGAGAAAATTCTAGTGTTTTTTGACCTTGGATGCATGTAAATCTAGGGTTAGGTTTTGAGACCTCAAACAATATTAGGCACTTTTATATAGCATAATAGGGGCACTTTAATAAATAATTACTTTGCGTGAGGTATTATTAAAAGTGAATTATCGCTTTATCATCATGTCCTGGATGACTCACTCTCCAGGTCAGAGATGATGAGGTTGTCATGGAGTTTGACGGCTCGATGCTGCTCCACTTCGTCCTCTAGCTCGAAGATGGTTTCCTTCATGTCAGCGATCTCTGTGTCTTTCTCCTCCAGCTCTGAGCACTGCTGCGCTAGAACATGCTTCTGCTCAGCTAGCTGTTTCTGCACCTCGTCCCGGAACGACTGGAAATCTGCCTCCAGCTAGAACATGCAAAAAACAAAACAACAAAAAAAAAACAACAACAATGTTTAGTGTTTTGTTATTATCAAAAGAAATGTTTTCTATACCTGTTTTTGCCCCCAGGTAGTAAGTATTAGTAGGTGTTGCTCTCAGAAAAGTTACATTATAACTTTTGCATTAGCCTGATTGTTATGCCCGCTATGTATGGTAGCCCTGCTACCCCACCACTTTTGATAGTTTCCTACCATCACACAGGTTGCTGTGAGCAGAAATCACGAAACTGTACCCACATCAAAACTTCTAGCTATGAGATGCCATATGCTAACAGAACTGACTGAGAGAAGTAAACTCTTCACAGTAAAAAGAAAAAAAAATTGATTCATGTAACAATAATGCACAAAAAGAATGTGTCATATCCATGTCTATTAAATGCGAACTGAAATGCTAAGTGCAATTAAAGTCTAAACTACTGTAAGGCAGAAACAAGTGTAAAGATAAGCACTACCGTTAGCTTGGTGCTAATCCCTTATTCACTAGTGAGTGAAAATGTTCAACATACATACAGCTAATCATGCATAATCTTCCAGAAAATGCTGACCCTTTTATAATGTTTAATAGACCACTGACCAACTTTATACACTTCAAACAGCTACACTACCTGCCACTTCTAATCCCACCTCTTCTGCGACTTACAAATAAAAAGTAATTAAAAGAAGCTGCCCAAACTATTTGGCAATTTGAATCCAGTAAATTAAAGTTGTCTTTCCAAGTTCGAACTAATAGACAAGCCTAGATACAGTTTCAGTTTAGAAAATGAAATAGAGCGTTTATTTGGTTTGTAAAAAAAATTGTAAATAGTTACAATCACCATAATTTAGAAACTAATCAAGCTGGCACCTCACTACTATAGTTTGACAAGGCAGCTAGGTAAGTGTGACTAGGCCAAAAACTGATACACACACACACCTTTCTAATTGCATCCTGAAGCTGAGCAGCCTCATTGCGAGTGTGCCCCAGTTCCTCCTGCAGCTTTGCCGCTTTAGTTTCGGCTCGCTCTTTGTCTAATCTCTCACTGTCCAGCAGGTGGCGTATGTCAGTCTTGTCCCCAGCACCTTGGATGGAGAGGAGTTGGGCCACTCTCTGCCTCTCCTGCTCCAGCTGGAGCCGACAGCGAGCTAGTTCGGCTTGCTCATCCTCAGACTGCATCCTCATGCCATGAAGCTCAACAGCAGTGGCCTCGCGTTCTCTTCGCTCCAGCTCGGCAGCCCTCTCCGCGAGGTGCACACGCTCCTTCAGGGCTCCCATAAGGCCCTGCGACTCAGCATTCTCCTGCTCAGCCATCTTCAGCGCACTGCTCAACTGCTGCTGCACACCGAGAAGCTGCTCCCTCTCAAGGCGTGAGTTCTCGTTTAACTCGCTGTAGCGCCGCTCCAGCTCCATGTAGCGACTGCTCTTGGCATCCTCATCATCTTTGGCGTAAGCTACGCGGTGCTCATCCAGCAGGCCACGCAAGTAGTCCAGTTGTCGGCTATAGAGTTCCAGCCGCTCACCTTGCTGGCGCAGTGAGTCCACCAAGATGGCTCGCTCCTCACCCAGGCGTTCGTTCTCTGCACTTAACTCTTGTGCAATCTGCTGAAGGTCTGCAAGCTCTTGAAGTGTGGCCTGAAGCTCCTCTGCTGTGCTGTGTTGGCTCTCCTCCATCTGGTGGATGCGCTCAGTCAGGCAGGCCACTGAGACCTCACTAGCGTTGCCACTACTTCCCCGGCGCGAGCGCCTTCGGCCTGGCGAGCCACCTTCTGACTCTGACGACGAACCGCAACCAGATGGTGCATCCAGGGCATCATCACTAGACATCACAGCCTGGCAAGGTTCACTGCACTCACTGTCCGGAACATCCGGAGACCCTACTCGTCTCGCCTCCGACAGTAAATCCTCGGTTGAACCCCTGGCAGAACCTTCAGTTGAGGAGGTTCGAGTCCCTCCATCCCCACCACTGCTGCTGCCCCCACCACTGGTTGTGGGCTCAGGACTGAGAGAGGCACAGTGCAGTCCTTTCTCAGGACTGTCCAGACGCTGCTCCAATGAGAATCCTAGAGCATTTAGTCGGTCCTTTAACATTCGGTTCTCACTCTTCAGCAAGTTGAGCTCCCCACGAATGCCCTGGTTCTGGTCCTGCAGTAACAGCAGGGTCGACTCCACATCAGCAGCGCTTATCCCAGATACAGCTTCCTTCTCCTGTGGCAGCTCGGCCTCACACTGCTCTTCTTGCTCGGGGGCTTCCTGGTCCTCCAGACCCAGCTGAGCCCTCATCCCACGCAACTCAGAACGCAAGTGCAGAATCTCAAGGTCTTTGCTTTTGGCCAAGCCCAGCAAGTCCTTTACTCTTGACTCCAGCATTGCTTTGTTGCTGATATCATAGCGTGATTTGCTTGCCTGGGTTTCAGACTCAGTTGACGTGCGACAGCGAGAACGCTTCGAAGCCACAGAGTTAGATGGTCCAGACTGCTTCTTGGCAGTGCTGGTTTTCTCACGTGTCACTCCAGGTTCCTTTACTGCAGAGGACATCCCACGCCTTCCTGAGGAACCTATAAGACAGAGAATAGATTATAATAAATAATAGATTATTATGTTTGATCATATAGATTTCTTTCTACAGGACTGTTCATATCCTTGTTCAAAAATGCAATCAGAAGCATTTCATCAATCCAGAATATACTTATTCTGAAGCCCAGATTGACTCCTGGTACCCGAGATGGCCTTGGTCTTTGTCTCTGTGTTGTTCTGAGTGGAACTGGTGCTCCTCTTGCTCCTCGTTGTAGTGCTGCTGCCACTGCCCACCGAGGCGCCTCCACTTCCTGCGCTCATGGCTGCAAGGTCATCGTTGCTCTTCGTCTGGTTAAAATATGCCAATATTAGAAATAGTATATGTGTATGGATGTGATAGTTATCATAATGCATCTAAAATCCATTGCACAGTATTTTCCCTGTTCTGGACCATAAAGCTGCACAGTATGAAGTGAACAAAGTATGAATTATCCAGGCCAAGGGAGTCAGAGTTAATAGTTACAAGCTACTGGTATTATGTACACAAAATAACTGCCTAATCTTTCATGAAAGCATTCAAATCTATTATATCTCAGATAGTTTTCACCATATAATGGACATTATTGGCTTAATGGTTTCCAATAGGAACCATCAAATACACTACATGGCCAAAAGTATGCGGACACCTGACAAATCGCATCCATTGATGTGTGCTTGTTGAGCATCACATTCCAGATTTAGTCCCCCTTTGCTGTTCTAATAACCTCCATTGTTCTGGGAAGGCTTTAGGCATCCACTAGATTTTGGAGCATGGTTAAGGGGATTTGTATTCATTCAGCCACAGGAGCATTAAAGAGATCAGGAACTTATGTTGGGGACTGAAACAAGACAGAAGAAGAAACATGCTCAGGGACTCACCTTAGACAGAAGGGCCGAGTTCTGGTTCTTGCTGGTGCTCTTCCCTCCGGTGCCCATAGTGCCACTGGGCTCGGGTTTGCCCAGGGGTTTAGTGGCTGTGGTGGTTTTGCTGGAGGCGCCTGTGGGCCTGCTCGCCTTTTTCATACTGGGCTCCAAGTTCTTGATACATTTATGGCGCAATCTGCAGAAGGAGAAAACAGATGAACACGGCACAGTGGTAGTAGGATTGCTAGTAAAGCTCCAGCTTCAGGATCACAGCTCCAGTCCCCAGTTCCATCCTGAGGTCGGGTTACTGTCTGTATGGAGTTTCATATGTTCTCCCTGTATCTGCAAGGGTTCTCCAGTTTCCTCCTACCTCCCAGTAGTTGGGCTGTCTACTCTAAATTGCCCCTAGGAGTGAATGTAGTGTTCAAGGTGTCCTGCAAAGGACTGGTGTACATGCCCAGTGTTCCCAGGATAGAGTCCTGATCCACCGCCATCCTGACCAGGATATAGCGATTACTGAAGAATGAATTAATTTTAATGCTTAAGCAGCACGGATATACGCTACATAAATCTAAATACTACATAAACTTTGCTCTAATATAAGAACATTGCATTACAGCAGTGTAGTGTAGCCTGTTTCATATTAACAATTAGCCAATAAAATAATAACATTTGTCTTCATGGATTATCTGAAATAAAAAAATAATGCACTTCACACTGTCTGAACAGCCTCAGAGAAGATGCTAACTGGTCTGATTGGCAGTAGAGAGGAAGGCTGTCCCTTCCACCAAGGTGATCATTCAGCTGCATGAAACTCCATTACACCCCTCGAACATTAAATAAAATTATTAATCAATATGACAAGCCACAAAAATCACACTGCAGAACCTGAGAACCTTCTAGAAACCTTCAGCAACATCAGGAAAAAATGTCTCCATTACCTAATCGCAGCAGAAGTCGCCGTTTTCCTTGGAGAACACATGGCCTATTAAACAACAGCACTGCGCGCTAGACAGTAATAAATACCAGTGCAGTCCTCTCGGGCTCTATTTATACACACTTGGAGTTCGGAAGGAATCACCGCTGGACCGTTTGAATGCACACACAATGTGTGATTGGAGGACAGGGCAGGAGGAAGGCTGTAGCTGCTTTTCTTATCACATCATCACGGCCGTTAGTGGGGCCAAGTCTCGCTGAAGTTCACCTTCAATATCCTTAAAAGGCTCTAAGAAATCTGAGCAGGCGCTTAAACACAGTGCACGGGAGAGGATCGTAAAGGGTGTGTGATGTAGATATACTGTAGTGAGGAAGATAAACGTACAATTTTAAAATTAATAGTACAATGGGTACACACTGAGCTGGTGTTGAGAGATTTATTGGAAGAATGTCTAAGATTCTTCATCTGGTCTATTACTGAGTAAGTCATACTGTAACTAAATACTGAATTTAGTCCTTCTTCAAGAAGCTCAGAAGGTCATGAGTTCAAACCCCATCACAGCCAAGCTTCCACTGTAAGGCCCTTGACCTTCAACTGTTCAGATGTATGAATGAGATAAATGTAAGTCGCTCTGGGTAAGGGCATCTGCCAAATACCATAAATGTAAACTCTTTCTGGGGAAAGTAGCCAATGCATATTCAAAAAGTCAACAGATGACTTATTTCATATTCAGTGAATAGCATTCATGTGTTACATGAAGAATAGAACAGAATAGAATAAAATGGGTTGTTCAGAACAAAAGTGATCGGCGATTGGCCATTGGGAACAGAGGTGATCGACGATTGGCCATTGGGAACAGAGGTGATCGACGATTGGCCATTGGGAACAGAGGTGATCGACGATTGGCCATTGGGAACAGAGGTGATCGATGATTGGCCATTGGGAACAGAGGTGATCGACGATTGGCCATTGGGAACAGAGGTCAGCAATTAGTCATTGGAAACTACTGTACATACTCTAGCAACTTGTATAACCAGCAGATATGATGTGATCTAGAGTGCCATATGGAGTGCAGGACAGTTGCTTTTGTAAAGAAAAGTCACTAAAGTGGTCTAGAAAGTCATGGAATCATAACAACAAAGTCACTAAGCTGGCAAAGATTTCACAAGATACCAGGAGTAACAAGCAGGGACATGTTAAGAAAGCTAGAAACTAGCTTTAGTGTTCATAACACTAAAGGACAGGTACAAAAAGCACTTGTGATACTCTATCTACATTTTATTTAATAAGCACCCGTTTTTGCACAGAGTGATGCCTCACTCTTAAACCTCAACACTTGAGCTGATCACTGCAGATTACCGTTCAGCCTAAACACCCAAATGCTTTACACTCACCTGTATGAACACACACACCCTCACCCCACATGCCTTGCTGACGAAGCAGGGTGGAGGTGCTTTTTTATTTTCTTGTCTGAAGCCCAAGTAAAGGTTAGAAAACAACAACAACAACAACAACATGATAATTATGACGCTGTGTTTGTTTTTGTTAATGGGGGGGCGACGAAAAAAAAAAAAACAGAAGAAGAAAAGGGGTGGAGCTCATTTTAAATCTGACGCAGTGACTCCACCTCTGTAAATAAACACCATTAAGTGGTGCCAGCTCAGCAGACCTCACCCTCAGCATGCTGGGATTTTTCCCAGAGCTCTGCCAGACAATAACAGTGAGTGGAAATCATAACATAGCTGAAATTCTGAGACGGGAAGAAGAGAGGGCCTAGGGAAGCGGGGTGGAGAGCAGGGATGAAGGAGATGGTGAGGGGAGCTTAAACCATGTCGACGTGCACGCGCTCGCTACAGCCCATAACAAACCACAACCACAGGGTCTCTGAATTCCTACAATCATTTACAGATGGCTATCAGACATGGACTCGGATTTCTGTTCAACACGCAGAAAATAAACTTGAAATATGTTAATATGACAGTTTCGACAAAAATGAAACTCCTGCAATGTCTCTTTGCCCCAAAAGTGATTAATCAGTAAAGACTGTTCCGTGTGTTAAGTTTGCTGCTTTAATTTTACACTGGTAGCCAACTTGTTGTAGAAGCGTATAGCTTATAGTTTATCCAGAGTCGGCTTTGCGGAGACTTTCAGAGTTTCAAAAAGTCTTGCTGAAGAGGTTTCTGGTACTGTATGATACAGTGTCAATCATCTGCAACAACTAATCGATAAAATCAATAATAATTGATTATGAAAATCGTTGTAAGAGAATCTCATTATTGATTAGTTGGTGTGCGCACTGCACAGGGCACGTTTACTCACTGTTATTTCGGTTCTGAAAACAAGCATCGGAGAGTACAAACCAAGGCTGTTCTTCAAATTACATACTACACACTAGTCAAATACATGTAATGTGACACCATCAGCTTTACCAGAATACCCAGTCAACTACAATGAATTTTTTTTTCAATTTACTATTTGTGTCAACGTTACCTTTTTATGCTCAACATGACCTTAGTCACGATCAGACGGCGGCATATCGTCAAGTGACAGCGGGGAAAAAAGGGTGTGCCCCAAGTCCTCTAAGGAAGGGGAGCATTTTCTATTAAATACCGTGAAGAAGACTATATCAAAATGGAGCTTGTGAAGCACAGAAACATGACAGTGATGCACGAGCACAATCTTATGTTTATATCCAAAATGCTACACTGTGTGCAAGGGGTTGGAGAAATTGGTGCGAGCTGTTTAAAAGGTTTAGTTTAATTCAAGTTTATTGTCATTATGTGCTCTATTTGTGCACTTGCAGTGTAACTTCTGTCATTATTCTAACTTGAAATCATCTTTGCTCTACAGCATTTCTTTGCATGTGCCTAAGACTTTTGCACAGTACTGTGTGTGTGTGTATATACACAGACTTTTTGTAACACTCAGTTTGTGGATTTCAGCTGAGGTGAAGGAGACACATGGCACATCATGTACATTTTATTCTCAATCAAACGAGTCACTAGGGAAGTTTCCTGAGCTTTGCTGTGACTCAGACTTTCACAGAGCGTCACAGAGAACAGGATGGTTATTGAGGCTGGTGGTGCTATTTACATGCCACAGTGTTTTAATAGCCAGGCTGCAGTCCTTCATAACCACACACTGCTGTACTCCATCACTGAGCTGAGGGAATGAATGAAGTGCTTTGTGTGTCTTTTTTAAAATTAACAGACATTTTTAAACCACTTGCTCCATAAACACAGCGCTACGAGGTGATGTGGAGAGACAATGTCAGGGATCATGATAAATACTAACCTGTGTGACAGTCTGAATTTCATATTAGAATTTGAGATTTTTCCAAGTTTGGATCTTGACTGTATTTATACCAGCGCAAGTTGGATTCTGGATTCTGATTGGTCAGAAGGTGTTGATTCATTTTCTGTTAGTTACGTTTGAAGACAGCAGCTGTAGATCACACGTTTACATTACTGCACTCGTTCTAATACCTCATCGTTCCTATTGTTTCAACAGCTCGGTACAGGGACTTGCACGGTGGACTCTCGACATAAATGGAATAGAAAATGTGTGTAATGATTGATATGGTGAAGTTTTCTCTAAAGAGCTGTTTAACAGGTATTGAAGGAGTCTCAAGTGTCTGAACTTTAAAACAGTCAGAGGTAAAGCTGCAGCTTAAACTTTTCCCTCACAGGAAAGTCTTCAGAACAGCGGAGTTTATGATTTGTGGTTTTTCATAACATGGCAAACGGCGTTTCTTTGATTTATGAACTTCAAGCGAGAGTAACGAAAAAGAGAGGCTGGTAGGGAAATGACTGTTTGCAGCTGCAATAACCAGTTTCAACAATGTACCACAACATTAGCTGTAACTATAAATAGATACAAAGTTTGCTCTTTAATAATTAATACAATTAAATAACTTCAGGGTGCTAACAGTAGCCGCGTTTTGCTTCAGGCCGCATCACACCTCCCTGGATTTTATTATTTTTCTATAATAGCATGCCCCAGTCATGCCTTATTCCTTACTTCTTACACATATTAGCAGCGCCAAGTTTTTAAGAACACTTTTATATAAATCTATTATTCTGAGTTCATACGTTCAGACTCTGTGATAACACATGCCAACCTGCATAAAGCACCATCCAGGCCGGTAATGAATTTATTCCAGACAACTGCAAATCATCAGCTCTAATGGGAACCTGAAAGTCTCTTTAAAAGCACAAAGCAGCTTATGATGAAAGAGTCGCTGTTGATTTTTGTCATCCAGATGTTAAACTAAAGTGAACTGGAATGTCAAGAAGACCGGGGGGGGGGGGGGGGTGTTTCTTAACAAAGTTAAAATAACTGGTTTTCATAATTAACTTACTTATACTGTTGAATACATTATTTTACTCTTTCTTTTTTTTTTAAATTTTTTTAATAATAAAACAGTCCTTTTTAAGTTTTAAGGACTGACCTGAAAACATAACCTATTTGGCCCTGACTGACTACACAAGCTTTAAAATCAATTAGCATGACAATTCATTTTTGAAATAACAATCAGCTATTTACATATTAAAACCCTTTAAAAACAAAAAAACAAACAATTGTTCAATTCTGTTCATGCTTCTGTTCATTTTCAAATATTAACAGCTTAGTTTTTCCAATATGACTCATTTTTGTTTGCACTTTAGAAGCAAAACTAAATATGGTATATAGTGTGTATCGTAAAACCATCTTCAAATAGTGCGATATAATAATTAGCATTTTTTTAAAGTCCCTCTATACTGTATTTAGTTACACGTGCAACCTGCAGGCCATGCTGTATTATTTTCTGTCAAAATTCCTGACATTAATAAGAAAAAAAGCGCACTGAGGATGTGTCTGTGAGACTTAAACGAATCCTGCGATGAAGAAAAAGAGACGTCTGAGAATGAAACCCATTATTAACGTCTTACATGTAAGAAGACACACACACAAACAATGCCAGGGTACATTACATTATAAACATGCTCATTATTGTTAAAAGTATTCAAAGAGGTTAAATAGGGTAACAAACAAAAACAAAACAAAAAAACCACCCCATCACATCTGTCTTTACATTTTAAAAGTCATATACATGCAAATACATCTTTTTAAGATTTGTTCAGTGGCTTATAGTCACCCCCCTACACCACTATTTCTCTTTTCATTTAAATATATAATAATACAGCACATTTATCATAATTATATCACAATTAACATGATATGGACAGATCACTACATTTAGGATTAAGATTAACGTCATCTATTTAATTGAATGTAATATCAACACCATATAAAAATGTATTAATATAAAAAGTTTATATTAATACATAACTTTTTTGTATTATTACAAAAGTCTATTTGTATTAGTTTTTTTTTTTTTACAATCCCAACATCCTTAAGCGTCCACTATTTATTATTTTACCTCATTAAAAACTGCATAAATATATTACAATTTTCTATTTTGTGGGCCAGACATCTCTTTTCTATTAAAAAACTCCTTCAAAAAAAACAACACAATACCAGTAACTGCGGGATTGCAGACAATTTTGAAAACAGATTCTTTAAAAGCCTTTATGATTGCACCAGATAAAAAAAAATGCGTACCGGAAATTGCGTCAGAGACCATTCCCTATGGATACACAGTATCGGTGCTCTTTTTGTTGTTACTCTGTAACATTAGGCCTCAAAGTGCCGCTATTCCCTAAAAACCGAGCCACAGCCCCTAACAGCGCAATCTCCAAACCCTTAAAAGCTGGGGGAAAAAAACTCGATCTTACCTTCAGAGAGTCCTTTCTTTCCAGAGACTTTGTGTGATAACGACAGCTTTTCGGCCGTAATCCACTGTAACAGCGGTGCAAAAACTTCCACCCTTTAAATGTGGTTTCTAACCCGGGATAGAGCGAGCTTCCTCCCGGTTCATACAGCTGCTCAGCTCCAGGTTCAGTTTGCGGCTCAGCAGGAGAACAGCACCGCCGAGAATGTGGCGTGAAGCTGCAGAAAGAATCAGCGATTCCCAAGTGATTCATTTTTTTGAACGACTCTTTTGAGGTGAATCAGCGCAATCGATTCACAAGCCCGATTGAATCAAATCCTTTTGCATCAGCAGAAAAAAAAGAAACGTCGTCTAAGCATTCCTATCACCTGAGATATGATAGTTGTTTTATTTCTTTATGCATTAGATTATTCACATGCTGTCTTTGATTGAGATATTGATAACGATAGGGTTGGTAAAGCAAACGAATCACAAACTTGGATTAACATACTGAATCGGTTAAGTGATTCATAAAGGACAGACAGTAAGAGCTCCACCCTACAGAATAAAAAAATAATAATAAAACAACACACAAGTTTCAAAACAAAAGTCGAAGAAAAGCGTGATGCGAATTTGATGAATAAATTATCTGTAGATTATCAGTTGTTAAATTTGTCTCAATTTCTTAATATTTCATTAAAATGATTATTAAACAGGGACAGTATAGTAAGAGAACGTGCTTGGAGTGACAAAATGGCATTTTTAAAACAAACAGGCCTTTTATACGCAAAAAAAATGTGATTTTAATATTTGTTGAATAAGTTATCAAAATAATTCTTAACATGAAATCTATCTGAAATCTGAAAGCTGTAAATAACTGAACAATATCCATTAAGTGATATCTATTTAAGACTATCAAAAGGCCAGTCAAAATGAGGCGAATATTTATCATAGCTTAGAACTTATTATTCAGTACGTTTACACAGACAACATTATTCCGATATTAACCCGATTAAGACAATACTCTGATTAAAAAACATGTAAATCGCATGTAAACCTTTATCTGGCTAAAGTCATACTCAAAGTAAACACAAATCAAATTAAGACATGGAGTATTCCTGTTTTAGCCGCATTATCGAAGTGCATATGTGAATGATCTGTTTATGGATGATCTGCTGAAGAGTTAACATTAATGTTGACTAGTAGCTGGTTAGCTGTATAATTTCTGTGCAGTACTGTGTTAAAGTAGATGGTTAGCTTAGCTAATGTTACTAAACGATTATATTGTATAATTAAAACCAGTATTTTAGGTTACGGCTGGTGATGATAACTGATATTACCGATATCACAGTTCTAGGTATTGGCCAATACTCATCATTTTACATATTAATCATATAACAAGTTGCAAAAAGCTGTAAAATATAATGTAAGTTTTTCTCGGGGTTCTACTGAGCTTGCATTTACCATACGGTCTAAAATCTCTGGGTTTTGCACATTTAACCTTGATTTAGCAAGTTTCCTTACAAAAAAAAAAACCCAAAACAAGACATATCCTGCTGACTGTATTAAACCTCTAGTCCTGAAACTCTAAGTGTAAATGGGAACACCTTATAAAACATTAGCTTAGCTACATTAGCTGATACAGTTGCATGAAGTTAATTTTAGGTAATGATAATATAAGAGCACTAAAACAGGTTACAAAACACCTACAGTGAAATTACATATTTTTTAGATTATTTTTTTTTTGTTAGTTTGTTTTCCCACGGAAAATACATTATAAAACATACTAGCCAGGTCAGGACAAAACAAAACAAACAAAAAGTTAATTACATTATTATTAAATTACATTAAACATACATGTGTCATGATGTTACAGGACAATAATCAACACTGGGGTGGTGGGATGTGGCTTGACACAAAGCCACCCTGAAGTTGATCGATTTCCACTAACAGCATATCCCTAAGTGTTATATTCCTCTCATACCACAGCGATTTGTCAACAATTGCAACTTTTTATTTATTAAAGAATGACAAGCTTATGAGTTTTTTATTATCTGTTTATAGTTATATTACTGGTGTGGAACATCAGCAAAATAAGTTAGTTCCTGATATCACTTATGTTATAGCAGATATAATGAGTCATTCACTCACAGCCTCTCTTTTTACTCTCTCTCTTGAAGTAACATGACAGCTTGTCATGTTACCAAGAAATCACAAACTGTAAACCCCTCTGTCTTGAAGACTTTCCTTTGTGACAAAAGTTACAGCTTTATCTCTGACTTGGACAAAATGCTGACACTGGAGACTCCTTCCATAAATAAAAGTCTCCTTAGATAAAACTTCACCATATCATTTAATTATACAGGGGAAAGAAATGAAATCATGTAAGATCTTTTTCCACCCTCAATGTGAAATTACAGCATGTAAAAATGACATGAAAAACAATCAGAAACATTGTAGGGAAAAAAAAAAAAAAAAAACTTACAATAACCTAGTTGCATAAGTGTGCACACCCCTAAACTAATACTTTGTTGAAGAACCTTTTATTTTATTTTATTTTTTATTGCACCACTCAGTCATTTTGGGTAAGAGTCTTGTAAGGGCATCTTTGCACAACCTGCTTCAGGTTTGTTTTTTGTTTTTATTGCTCAAATCTTTTATTGACGAAAAGAGAAGGCAGATACAATATTTGAAACAACAAACAGAGACAACTTTTCAGAATCTTTTTAACTTTTTACAACAGAGAGACTTAAAGATCCATAGAGATCCATAGACATAGACAAATATGTAAATAAACATATACACATGGATAATAATAATTACAATGCTTGTACAGAAAAGAAAAAATGCTAAACAAAAAAAATGGGGGGGGGGGGGAATCAGTCAGAGAGCAAAGTTCAAAGGGAATTAAAGTAGTTTCTAAATGGCTGCCATCTATCATAGAACAGATCTTTTAGTTGGAGTCAGGTCTGGACTCTGGCTAGATCATTCAAAAACATTGATCCCCTTTTGGTTAAGCCATTCCTTTGTTGATTTGGATGTATGCTTTGGGTCATTGTTGTGTTGAAAGGTGAAATTCCTTTTCATCTTCAGCTTAATAGCAGATAAGGTTTTGCACTAAAATTGACTAGTATCTGTAGCCGTTCATGATTCCCTCCACCTTGATAAAAGCCCCAGTTCTGGCTGAAGAAAAGCAGCCATAAAGCACAATGCTGCCATCACCATGTTACACCATGGGTATGGTGTTTTTTTGTTGTTGTTGTTGTTGCACCAAACATACCTTTTGGAATTATGAAATTATTATACCTTTTGGATTTGGTCTCATCAGACCTTAACACATTTTACCACATGGTTTGGGGTGATTTAGTTGAGCTTGGATGTTTTTTGAGAAAGGGGTTCCCTTCAGCGACCCTACCCATAGCCCAGACATGTGAAGAATATGAGAGATTGTTTTCACATGCAGAAAGTAATCAGTACTTGTCAGATATTCCTGAAGCTCCTTTAAAGTTGCCATTGGTCTCTTGGCAGCCTCCCTGGTAAGTTTGTCTCTTGTCCTTTTATAAATTTTGGAGGGAGTCCTGTAATTGGTAATGTCACTCTTGTGCTCCATTTTCTCTAATTGTTGATGACGGCCTTTTCAGTGTTCCTTAGTACATTTAATGTTTTGGAAATTCTTTTATACCCCTCTCCTGATTTATATCTTTCAACAAGTGAGATAACATGCATGCTTGTTAAGCTCGTCGCAGACCATGGTTTCAGCATTCGGATGAAACCAAGAAGATGTGAAGAAAATCCTCTAGAAACAGCTGTATTTTATTTGGGGTTAATCAGAATAATTTTATTGATGACAGTTGTATGATAATTACTTTTAAACATGAGATTGAACGTGATTGGTTCATTCTGAACACAGCCACATCCCCATTTATAAAAGGGTGTGCACACTTACATATGCAAGCAGGTTATTATTTTTTTTTCTTCCTATTTTCCCCCTAATATGTTTATGTTTAATGATTGTCTTTCGTTTATTTTAAAATGTTATAATTTCACAGTAAGAGTGGGAAAAGTTCTGACATGATTTATCTTGGTTTCATTTTTGTTTTCACATCACAAAAACCTGCCATTTTAACAGGGGTGTGCAAACTTTTTATATCCACTCACTGTATATATATTTATTTATTTTTTACATCAGTATATTATTAAGCTTAGATTATGCCGTGTTCACTGTACAAATCCCTGTGAAAGAACTCTTACTACAGAAATGATAAGGTATTAGAATGAGCACATATAGTTTAAAAAAAATGTAACTGCAGCTGTACTGTTATCAAGCTGCTGATATAGGAAATTTATCAGCACCTTCTGACCAATCAGAATCCACAATTCTGTGGTATAAAATAGGGTACAGAATACTTGTAATACTCGTATTACAGGTTTAGATGGGGTTTTCTCTAGAAAAAAAAAACACAACAAACTATATCAGGCAGGTCAGGAACAAACAGAAATAAAAAATTAAACACTAATAACAAGTTAAACAATAATAATAGTATAATTTAAAAATATGAAAATATAACTGTATCATCTTGCACTCACCACACTGTGTTTAAAACAATTACATTATGAAATTAAACCATTTTTAAAAATCGCTATTATTTTTGGTTGTGAGCGATTTGGAACACTTCCGGTCCTCCAGCCAATCAGAGCGCGAAGGACGGGAGCGAGCGGCGTTTTATAAAACTGAAAGGCGGGGGTTGTTGTTCTCTCTAGTGTTCCACTGCTTAAGCGCGTGCACGTAGAGCGGGAGCGCGCCAGATAGAGAATAGAGAACGGCTCTGTGTTGAGTTGCGCGCTAATCTGAAGTAGAGAAGCGCGACATTATAACGCTTTATAACCGCATTTCACTTCTCTCACACACAGGTAGAAGGCGTTTCCTCTTCTTCTTCCTCAGGTGGGAGATCTAGCGAAAACGTTTTGGATCACATTCTTGTGGAGTTTTTTTTTTTTTATTTAGATAAAAGTTGCGCAGGCGAAGAGAAGCAGCATGTCGGCCTCGGCGGCGAAAGTGAGCAGGAAGGAGCAGAACTCGAATCATGACGGCGCGGACGAGACCTCGGGTAAAGACAGACATGGCGGCCTCCTACGGCTAACCACCGCCATTTTCACCACTCTCTCTTCATCACTGCGTGTCTGTTTAGCGCCGTTTAATCCCCAAACCGATATTAGAAGTCTTGTTTTTATTAATTATTTAAATATTTTTTAAAAAGCTCCGACTTTAAAGGTTTAGCCAGTAACGCTAACTTCAGCCGGAGATGGTGAAGACTGCAGCGGTGACCCGCGGCCATGTTCGCCGCTCATTGTGCCACGCATGTTCGCTGCACGCTGATTTACCCAGTTTTTAGTATTTCCTACGCTTTAAACGCGCTGTTTGGTCCGGGATGGTTTATATTAAATGATCTGTAACTAACGGGACGGTTATTTTGTTGCGAGTGTGGCTGAAATGTCACTAAAAGCATTAATGCGCTCCGAGTTAGCATGGTAGCTAGCATGCTAGTTAGCTCGGTGTCGCGTTTATTGTGTCTCCCCGCCATCACGGCTAACTCTCCGCGTGGTTAGCTAACTACAGCTACACAAACTAACTGCTGAATATGAAGGATTTGGTGTTATTTATTAAACAAATAATTACTGATGGCTAGCACTTTGATGTTGTTATTTTGAAAGTGTTCCAAATGTAGTATTGTGTGTGTATATATTTTTTTTCTTTAGCTTGCTAGCTGACTAGCGTTAGCCATTTCCAGGCCTTGTTCATTCAAACCACGCGGCCCAGCAGCTCAGTTAACCGGAAACGGCGGATAGAGCGGGTATTGAGGACTTTTTAAATTAAATTTATCTGTAAACTAAACGGACTTGTTCGCATTGAATATCTTTTTTTTACTGGTATTAGCTTTAGCTAAAGTTCCGGGTTTATTCAGCATCCCCCTGCGTGTTTACGTGTAGTAGTGAAGTCAGCTGTGTTTACGCGCCACATTCATCTGTTCCTTTTATTAATTTGATAGTCATGTAGTCCTTTCTTGGTGATAAATAATAATAATGTACAACATTTCACTACTACGTTTCATTGTAACTAACAACTAGGTTAATGGTTCTGGAAACGTATGAAAATTTACACAGTTTTAGGAAAAATATTTAATATTATGTTCGAGAGATATGTGGAGATAAATCTATAATATGTAATAGAAATATTCTTTATGGGTGTAATTGTGCATGAAGTTTTTTGGTTGTAGAACAAGATTTAGAGTAGTTTGTGTAATGCAGTCTTATTCTTGCACTATTTATTTTATGCTTTTCCTTTTTTTAAGTGACTTAAAAAAATCTAGTGACAAGTCTTGTACAGTTTATCACTTCACACACCTCTATCTTATTTTGTATTGAGTGGTGACATTTTGGATCTTTTACTGACTTTTTTTGTTTTTTGTCTTCTTGTAGAAAAAGAACAGCAGGAGGCTATTGAACACATCGATGAAGTACAGAATGAAATCGACAGGTAATATAACCACCTCTACACTTCATGCCTTGCGTAACTTCTTTTTTCTGTTAAGTGAAGTAGGAAAGATGACCGGTTTTCTTCCTTTTGTCTTGGACAGATTGAACGAACAAGCAAGCGAGGAAATCCTAAAAGTAGAGCAGAAGTACAATAAGCTACGCCAGCCGTTTTTCCAGAAGCGATCAGAACTCATAGCCAAAATACCAAACTTCTGGGTCACAACATTTGTCAACCATCCACAAGGTGAGAACTGACTCGAGTGCACATTAATGCACTGCGTAGTTTAATATTCTGAATCTGATCTCCTTGGGTATTCATTAGTGTGCGGTTTTCTGAAGAGCTGTCGATTGATCAGATGCATCGTGATTCTCGGTGAAACAAGTTCCTGCGTCAAACCGTGAAATGATCGAATTGTGGCACAAGCTTATTCATGAACTGTACCAAGCCTTCCTGACACTTTACTTTTTTGTTGTCGTTGTTTTTTTCCCTAGTGTTTACTTTTATGAGCCATATATAATGCTACTTTAATTTATGTGGTGAAAGTTTGACCTTTTTTTTTTTTTTTTTTTTTCTAAACCTAACTTCAGTTGGTTAGGCGACTAGTAAAATTTGCACTCTTTCAACACACCGTTGTGGATTTTCATTTGAATATGTAAATTTGAACATTGTGACTGCTCAAATGGAAATATGTTAAGCCTTGGTGTCTTTCATGATGCGGAAGAACTGTTTGTTTATTTTTCAACCAACAGTTTTGGTGGTTCAGTAAACAAGGTGTCTACAAATGGTTATGTAGGTGTACAAGAGGACAAAATACAGGCAAAGCAGTTAGTTCAAAAGTGGTGCTGGGATTTTATAGTTGTCTTTAACAATTAACTTCAAGAAATAAATTATCCCAAGTTCAACAAAACAAATTTTAAGGGGGTTTATGTAAATTTTTATAGGAAGAATAAATTCTTGGGCTTGTTAAATCTGCGTTTCGTAAATCAAACGTGACTCCTCGGTAAGATATTGACAAATAATTCTTCTCTTCACAATGTGTATCCCAAATGCATATTAAATTGTATAAGTGAAATATATATATATATATATATATATATATATATATATATATATATATATATATATATATATATATATATATATATATATATATATATATTTATTCCTATTTAGAAATCATAAGACTTGGAGAATATTAGAGAATCCATTAGTTATTGTGATTAAACTTCAGAACAAGCTATATGTTTGTCAGTGAGTGTTTACGTTGGAGAATCCTGATGTAGGGCATTAGAAATAAAATCGAGATTTGTTCTTAAAGTCAAATTATACAAGATTCTAGAAAATTCCAAGATGTGCTGACTTGTGCTTTGTATTGATGTTGTTGGTTTCTGCATGTGCTACAGTTTCAGCTCTGCTTGGTGAGGAGGACGAAGAAGCCCTTCATTACCTGACCAGGGTGGAGGTCACAGAGTTTGAGGACATCAAATCAGGTTACAGAATAGATTTTGTAAGTAGCTGTTCCTTTTCTGCTTTCCGCTGTATTAAAAACAAGCTTGCTTTGGGACACGGAATACGAATTTGCCTTTTTTTCTCTCTCTCACATCAGTACTTTGATGAAAATCCCTACTTTGAAAACAAAGTCCTGTCGAAAGAGTTCCACTTGAACGAAAGCGGTGACCCGTCTTCAAAGTCCACCGAGATTAAATGGAAGGCTGGAAAGGTCAGTGTTTACACATCCTCAGTGCAATCCTTTTCAGTGTTAATTTGGCTATGGCAGTCATGGGCAGGTGTTTCAGTGTTAACCTCGAGCTTCCATCAAGAAAGTTGAAGTACATGTTTTCATTAGTGTTCTGTGTAACTTGGTGAGTACTGGCCACTGGGTGTGCTGTTTTGAGAAGGGTGCTTGGATCACTCAGATTACAGTTTGTGAATATATTCGATGTTAGATTTTAGTGTTGGTGCAGCGTAAATGCATCAGTTTTTATTTTCTAAAAACCGAATGCTTTTTCAGGACTTGACCAAGAGGGCGGGGCAGACGCAGAACAAGGCTGGCAAGAAGAGGCAACATGAGGAGCCCGAGAGCTTCTTCACCTGGTTCACCGATCACTCAGATGCTGGGGCTGATGAACTCGGCGAAGTGATCAAGGATGACATCTGGCCCAATCCTCTGCAGTATTACCTGGTACAATTTCCACTGATTTGATCATTGCAACATAAAAATAACCGTATATTTATTAACAGGACTCAAAATGAACCAGTGAAAGGACTGTCCAGTCTTAGTGGACATGATTTTAGTGCATGTGTTTACACTGTGGAAACTTGCCGAGATTACATCTCACTGATTCGACAGAACTGAGGGGTTTTTTGTTGTTGTGTTTATTTTTTTGGGCTTTTTTTTTTTTGCCACTGAACCGTCACAGCTGCTCTATAGTGAAAGTGGATGATGCCACCAGATGGCGCTGTGGTTTAAATCTCGCAGAAAGGCTGTTCTGCTGAACATCAGCTTGTTGTGGCTGTGATTTCAAAGCAAAATACTTGCATCGGACTTTTTTTTTTTTTTTTTTTCCGCGCAGTTCTTTGATGCACACAAGGGTACTGAACCCATAAATAAGTGCTTGCAAATGGTTATGCTTGTTGGTGTAGTTAGCTTGTTATAGTTTAGGAAATAACGTGCAAATATGTTTAATTATTAGAAAAGTGTATTACCACTGTGTATGGTCGGAGTTCATTGATTCAATCAGTTTCATTTCTATCCACTATGGCAGTTGGAGCTTTCACCAGGTTTGGATTTCAACCAGTGCTGGAGTACGCACTGCAGCCGTAGTATACGATCTGAACTATCTCCCAAGTGCTGTCTAGCTTGTAGGCATATACTTCAAAATATAGTGTAAATATTTAGTGATTCTAGCTAGAAACCACAACTGACTGCACACAAATGCACGTCTAGTTTAAATAAAAAACTGTGGTCACTGTAAAGGTAATTCTGGACATTGTGTTGGATACTGTGCCTCTGCAGTCTAGTGTAAAATGGGACTTGAAAAGGCAGGTTTGTTGAAGCCTAATAAATTTATCATGATAGTTTAATTTAATAGAAATAAAGATGTAATGTTTTTTTAAACAAAATCTCCTGTGCCCTAATCTGCATCTCGGATAACCCAGGTTTGAAATCCTATGGGACAGAGGGGGTGTTCTCAAACTTTTGGCAGCCAGAGATCCTTTTAACTGTTAAAAAAACAAAACCGTGTAAAATACATTTAAATGTCTGCTTCTTCATTTAAACATGCACAGTTATATTCTGGCTGTTTATTGGAGGCATAGTAGGGTTTTTTTTTTTT
The DNA here is from genome assembly GCF_023375685.1 of Ictalurus furcatus. Taxonomy (NCBI): domain Eukaryota; kingdom Metazoa; phylum Chordata; class Actinopteri; order Siluriformes; family Ictaluridae; genus Ictalurus; species Ictalurus furcatus. The sequence continues at coordinate 19,148,764 of NC_071272.1, read as the reverse complement.
TTTAAATAAAAGCATTCCACTGACTTATTCAATGTTATTTATTTTCCTTTTTCCTTCCCTTTACAGGTCCCAGACATGGATGATGAGGAAGGTGAGGGTGAGGATGAGGATGACGATGAGGAGGAGGAAGGGTTGGAAGATATTGATGAGGAAGGGGATGAAGATGATGGAGAGGAGGATGAGGAGGAAGATGAGGGAGAGGATGGAGAGGTGAGGCGTACTACTCAAAGCTTGTGCTGTGCTATAGGATGGAATGGTGTAGTACAGTGTATTATATAGTAATAGCAGTAATAATAGTACCTAGAGCTCATGTTTGGTCTGTTTTTCCTCTGTGCAGGATGATGGTGAGGATGATTAAAGCCCACATGGACATATTCTGATATTCCAGCCCCTTCTGTACCAGTTCTTTCAATTTAAAGTCATCCTCTGGCCTGAGGGAGCAAAAATGCTTTTTTTTTTTGTTTGTTTGTTTTGGTTTTGTTTTTTGTTTTTTTGTGCTCCGTCTTCTGTTCTGAAGCCTCTCCTGTCCTTCCCATGTCTAATCAGAGTTAATTCCCTGGACATTTCCTACCTGCGTTCGGAAAACTAGTGGCATCTCTTTGCTGAAGCCTCTCGCATCGTCCATCTCCAAAGACACGTACGAGTTATTAACGACCTGCACGTCATCCTCTGTAGACTAAACTGAAGTAAATAGCAATTTATATATAAGTACATAAACGCATTTTTTTCTGTGAATGGTTGTGATTATGAAATAATAAGCCATGGTGCAGTGATGAGCTAATCATAGCGTACATAACTAGCCACTCATTTTATTTTTCTTCCTCCTGTTCCTTTCTGTATAATAATGCGGGGCTTCTGCTCCAGAGTCGACAGTTTTTTCCTAATGTGATTATTGGACAAAAGGAAAGCACCAGCTTGTTCATCACCTCTTTTACACATTTATGGGGTGGATATGAGATGATCAGGGTAATGACAGTTGTTATCGTAGGCAGATTAAACTGGGGGTCGGGTGGGGTGAATGGGTCAGCGACACATCAACATTTTTGGGTTTTGTGTTGATATGAATTTTCATTGTAATGTTTTACAGACACCCATGAGGTTTGAAATTTACATTTTTAATAAAAATAAAACACACACAAAAAACATCTTTCTTGTAATTTTGAGCTTAGACATAATTATAGGACTATTTAAATGAGTCATAATAAAACTTGTAGAATCTCGTGAGGAAGTTCACATCTGGGTCTTTTTTATCGACTTTTTATTCTACATGGAGTTTCAGGAGTAAATGTTCTTCAGACCCAACAGGAAGCTTTTTGATAAGAGTTGAATTTTCTGTACTCTTTACCCTTAGGAGGTGATTCCCCAACTTGTGACTCCAAGTGGCAGCAATCAGCCATACAAACTGTTTGCTTTTTCTTTCTCAGGATGTTTTAACTACTTAAGGGTATTATGGGTATTATAACTGCTCATAGCCAAGATAGTTATCATTTTGTGTATATTAAATAGTATTCAATTAGGTGTGAAAGGTCAGATTTCTTAACTTTGATGTGGGACTCACTTTAGCTTAATACTAGCAACTAATATCAAATATTTTGGCTCTGAAGCAGCTGAATTTTTTTCCTGACTGTCCTGAGTTTGGATTGCGTTAGATCAACAAAATTCTAAACTTCAAATAAAGGTCTGCATTAATATGTGCAAGTGCTTTTTGGTTTCTCAGGTGCAGTTACAGAATTTAACCAGTACACTGTTTTGGTGTTAAACCTAAATAATTTTTCAAAGCCATTGAAACCTTGATCATCAAAGGACAAATCTGTTCATTCCCTCAAAAAAGAACCAAGTACACGCTTCACAATCTAGTTATGATATTGAGATATTTATTTATATATGTATGCATGCACAATAGGTTAAGAAACTATTAAAACCCCTTCTATTCACATTTGTATTTTTAGCTTAACTTAAAATGAACTCCATTTCCTTTTTTTTTTTTTGCCCCCAGTCTACACACAGTGACCCATAATGTCAAAGTGAAACAAGTTTTCTTTATTATTTATTTATTTATTTATTTTTGCTAATAGAAATCAAACATTGATATTTCTCAAGTATTCACATCCTTTAATCAGTACTATGCAGAAGTACCTAACTTTGGCAGCAATGACCACTTCGGGTGTTCTTGGGTAAGTCTCTACAAGCTTTGCATGCCTGCATTCTACTTATCAGATCTTCTCACGCTCCGTCAGAATGTATGAAGAGCATCTGTGAACTGCTATCTTCAGGTCGTTCCACAGATGATCTATTGGGTTCAGGTCTGGGCTTTTAGCTAGGACATTCAGAGACTTGTCCTGAAGACACTCCAGTGATGATTTTTTTTTTTTTCTTTTTCCATTGTAGGTTTCAGGTGCTTGTCATGCTGAAAGGTGAACCTCTGCCCTGGTCTGAGCTCATGTGCTCTCTGGAGCAGGGTGTTCTTCTACAGGGACCTATCTGTAGGCTGCTTGCTTTCTTCCATTAGATTTCAACCTCCAAATTCAAACCAGTGTCCTTGTCCTTTCTGCTGATAAACAGCCCTGTAGTGTGATGCTGCCAGCAGCATGCTTCACCGTGGCAGGATCAGCAGTATCGGGTTTTTGCCATCACTGTGAGATCATGTGTGCCTTTCTCAATCAAATGTCCAGTCAATTGAATTTGCCACAAACTCAAACCAAACAGGATGCACCTCAGCTCGGTTAAACTGATCAATCACATTAAACACCAGTTTATTGGAAGTTTCTCTTAAAGTACATGCTGAGTGACGATGAAGCTCGTGCGTGCGTCACCAGGAGCAACCGATCCGGCGGGCGCTCTCGCGCGCGAGAGAGAAACAGAGCTGGCCATTGATTGGTTAGGCGTTGGGAGGGGTGTGTGTGTGTGTATATTATTTATTATGAGACTCGGTTCATCTTCAGCTCATCCTGCACGACGTCGGAAACGGTGTCTCTCGTGAGTATTAAACGCTTACAGAGTTGTGTGTATGTTGATTTTGTTAAGATGCAGTGTTGTTTGGTAATGAATGAGCCTGTATAAACTTCATAAAGCGCTCAACTATGAATCACAAAATTGATAATAGGTCATTTATTCCTGATAAAGTTGTGTCTTTCACGTGAATGAAAGACGACCCTGAGATAGACAGCTGTGTTTGTTTATCTACGATGAGGTCTGAGCTTCGTTTCAGCTCCTATAGGCTGGTGAAGTTCTTCTGCGTTATTTTGGAGCAGATAGAAAATGATAGCAACCTAAAGTACAAGTTCCCAACTCTGGTCCTGTCCATTTTAGCGTTTTCAAATGCAACTCTAATAGAACTGATTTAAATAAGCGCTAATTAACATCCCCTCATGAGCTGAAGTGTGTATCAGAGCAAAGAAAACTCTACAAAGTGGAGCTTCAGGACCAGAATTGGAAACCTTCTGTGACGTACAGTGAATATAAAAAGTCTACACATCCCTGTTAAGATGGCAGGTTTTTGTGATGTTAAAAAAAAATGGAATCACGAGAAATCATGTCAGAACCTTTTCTAATTTTATTGTGAAATTTTAACCCATTAATTAAAGTGACACCTCCAGGGGTGGGGGTTCGATTCCTGAACGCTGCCCTGTGTGTGCGGAGTTTGCATGTTCTCCCCGTGCTGCGGGGGTTTCCTCCGAGTACTCCGGTTTCCTCCCCCAGTCCAAAGACATGCATGGTAGGCTGATTGGCATGTCCAAAGTGTCCGTAGTGTGTGAGTGTGTATGTGATTGTGCCCTGCGATGGATTGGCACCATGTCCAGGGTGTACCCCACCTTATTCCTGATACTTCCTGGGATGGGCTCCAGGTTCCCCAGGACCCTGTAGGATAAGCGGTATAGAAGATGGATGGATGGAAACATTTACAATAACCTGGAGGCATTAGTGTGCACACCCCTAAACTAATACTTAGTTGAAGTACCTTTGGATTTTATCACAGCATTCAATCTTTATAAGAGTCAATCGGTTTGGCAGAGCTTGACTTAACAATAGTTGCCATTCTTCCTTGCAAAAGCATTCTGACTCAAATTGGCTGGGCATCTCCTCCTGGGGTTTCTTCTGGGTACTCCAATTTCCTCCTCCAGTCCAAAGATATGCGTTGTAGGCTGCTTAGCATCTCTAAATTGTCTGTGACTCATCCTGAGCCAAGCTATTGAGGCTTCTGGAACAGCTGTAGAACCAAAATTTGTTGTGTGACATGTGGCCATAGTAATTAAATCAAGTTTAAAAAAAAAAAAAAAACACTGATGGTTTTGCAATGCCAATACATAGAGGTAATCGCTGTAGTGGACCACTTGAGATGGAATTATTTACTTCTGATTCCGATTTACTAAAACCTGATAGATCCATGTGGATCTAAGAGTGGGGTGGGCCTGTGTGGGGTTTTATACGTCCAGTGTGTCAGTCCTGATATACCATTTAATGCTTTATAAACAAGTAGTGACAGTTGATTAAAGTGGATCCTGTGTGAGGAGGTGAGAATTACAGTGATGTGCTCATGTATCATTGTCCTGGTTAATGTTCTCACTATCTGAAGACCAGTAAGGAGACCATTACAGTAATCCCTGCAGCTGGATGGAAATGAAGCCCTGAGTATGCTTGTTTAAACATCTGAAGTCGGCTTTAGGTTTAAGATATAAACTAACACAAATCAAAGCTTCATTTTGGTATCACTGTATTGTTACTTAGTAAAGTTAAGATCTGAGTCTATTTGAACTTTTTAGCTTTTACACTTGAATTGTGATTTTGAGATTTGAGTTAAAGTCACCTTTTAACTAACTTTTCCTTTAGCCAAAGAGAAATATCTGCTTTGTCTTTAGTGGGATATTTGGCACACAGAGTCATTAATATGCTTCATGCATTACACAATAAATGTAAAATGTGACATTATGAATTCATGCTAACTTAAACTGTGCGATTGTTTGCACATCCTGTCACGCTACTGTATAAAACACATAGAGCAGTTTATCAGTGTGAATGTGACATCACATTGAGTACTTGCTTATTTCAGCAAATACTTTTAATGTTAAATAAGCAATAATCCAGTGTGTGTGTTGCTGTTACAGTAAAATACTGTGAATAATATAGTAAAAATATTGTTATACTGGTCTGGGTGCATTAAGATAAAATAAATCTTAATTAAGGGAAATAATATAAATATTTCGACTGGTTAGACTGGTACCACAAAAGTAATGCCACGAGCTTGCAGATGGATGCAAGTGATGCAAAATTCTGTAAATAGTGAATTAAAAAGATACACAAAATACATTGTAAATACAGCATGTACATTCTTTTTTTTAAGTTAAAAAAAAATATGATTCTGTGGGTGTGTGGTGTGTTTCAGCTGCTGTGAGTCAGCGTGAAGCCGAGCGTGAGATGTAGACTCTTCACCTTTCCACAATGCACATGAGCAATCTGCTGAACTGCTGGAGTGAGTAACACATTTCTATGTTTCACGTCCTTTATTCTCACCATCTTTTATTCCTTGGGCTGTTTCTGTGTGTTTTAGCTATCGGTATGTAAGTAGGGTTTTTCAGGTTGAGGATCACTTAACCAGGAAAACAAAAAATGCGAACCGCATAACTCCGCGAATCATGGGGAAACCACCAGATACCTCAAAACAAAAAGTACCTGCAGTTTTAAAAGTAGTGTACAAATGGACCTATACTTGACAATCACCTCACTTCACAAATATCATGTTGGTTACTCATCAGTGTTATCTCTGTCGTAACTGTGTCGCTTTCGAGACATCAGGGAAGGAATATCTGCTTCCAAAGTGAAAAGCTTATGTGGAAAGTCTCATATTGGGTTCCAGCTTGAGCTGCTTCTTTTTTTTTTCCTTTTCACATTCACACTGAGCTGTAGGTGTATTTTCATATGCAGGAAGTAAATCGTTCACAGGATCATGCTCAGCCTCAGGTCTTGCCGTCACCTCTCTTGAAGTTCACCTTCCATTCCCTGCACCTCGCTTGTTTCCGGGGGCTCATTTGACTTTTTAATTGTTTCCTGTCTTAAGCCACTGAGCCATAATTGTTAGGTCTACTCATGCCATGAACTCCACTATCCAGCCTGCACTGTGGCCTACAAACATGGCCAACACGGAATGTAATTTCCAGAGCACTCACACGTTGCCACGTTCACTCTCACGTTCATTTTGGTCACGCACACCTGCATCCAATTCACAGCACGATCACAGCCACAGTATAAATGGCCTTTCATTTCACCCACTGTTTGCAAAGTACACGCGCCGTTCCTTGTGTTTGTGACGATACCAAGCCTGTTTATCTCTCTGCTCAAATTTCTGTTCTTGACCCAGTTTTGCCTGGTGTTAAGTGATATTGTCTTGCCTCTGATATTCTGTTTCTTGATCGCTCGACCATTGCCCGTTTTCTGGATCTGATTATTGCCTAAGTTTTGGATTTGTCTACCTCGATCTCAATAAACTCCTCTACCTGCGTTTACATCTGTCTGTCCGTTCCATCACATGACAGTAATGTTTCCAGATTGTTGTTTTATTCTTGACTTATAGAACTTAAAGACTGCTGCTGTTAGAGCTACCAGTAACTTACCACTGAAGCATACCACTGTGTGTTTATTGTGCTGATTATAAAAATAAAATAATAAATAACGTAAATAAAATCACTTCATGCTTTAAAAGATGAACTGAAGAGGTATGGCCTTTGTGTTTCACTTCTGGTGAAATAAGTGTGGGGTCTATGTCTGTCAGTCTTAGTGAAGGAGGTGTGGCTTCTGTGTTTGTCTTAGTGAAGGAGGTGTGGCTTCTGTATTTGTTTTAGTGAAGGAGGTGCAGCTTCTGTGTCTGTCAGTCATAGTGAAGTAGGTATGCCCGCAGTATTTGTCGGTCTCAGTGATTGCTAAATTAGTTTGTTTGGGATTTCTCCTCAGGTGATCCAATAAACCACAGACTGGCAATGAATAAATGTCATGGGTAAAGGTGATGTCTTCATTTTATTTAAAATGTTCCTCAGTGAATTGTGCCCTGTGATGGACTGGCACCCTGTCCAGGGTGTACCCCGCCTTGTGCCCGATGCTCCCTGGGATAGGCTCCAGGTTCCCCGTGACCCTGAAAAGGAGTAAGCGGTAGAAGATGGATGGATGGATGGATGGATGTTCCTCAGTGAGACAGGAAATGAAACACAGCTCTGTGGGTTTTTTTTTTTTAGCACTCCTGTAACACAGTGTTTTTTGATAGTCTCAGTCTGAAGATCTGTCTCTTTGCTTTGTAGATGAGATCACAGGGATATCTGATGTGGGCGTGTCCCCTGAGCCCGGCAGCCCCACCCTCCTCAGTGAGTGTGCAGATACGTACTGCCAGGCCGAGCACCGGAGCCGCCTCCATACCTGTGTCTGCAAACTGCACTTCTGGGAGGATTTCAGCACCGAGCTCATAGGGAGTGGCTTCTTCTCTAAAGTCTACAAGGTACAAATACCACTTTCCCATTTTATAATCTGTAACATGTTTTTCTTTTCTAATTAAACATCATTGTGACTGTGTGAGGGCAGACGGTGGCTTAGTGGTTAGTACGTTCACATCACACCTCCAGGGTCGGGGGTTCGATTCCTGCCTCTGCCCTGTGTGTGCGGAGTTTGCATGTTCTCCCCGTGCTGCGGGGGTTTCCTCCTGGTACTCCGGTTTCCTCCCCCAGTCCAAAGACATGCATGGTAGGCTGATTGGCATGTCCAAAGTGTCCGTAGTGTATGAATGGGTGTGTGAGTGTGTATGTGATTGTGTCCTGCGTTGGATTGGCACCCTGTCCAGGGTGTACCCCGCCTTGTGCCCGATGCTCCCTGGGATAGGCTCCAGGTTCCCCACGACCTTGAAGGATAAGCAGTAGAGAAGATGGATGCATGGATGGATGTGACTGTGTGAGTACAGGATTCCCAACTAGGGCTTGGTATTTTTAAATTTTTTTAAAAATTTGAGACATAAAAAAACAACAACATTCTACTGACTTGGAGAAGTGTTTGACTGGGATTTTGTACAGTATGCTGCGAGTAAACGCATGTTTTTGAAACAATTTGTAATAAAAAAACAATGGTAATAACAATTTAATTTTTTTTACATTGTTACACTGAGATCTAGATCACAAACTCTATGATACTGATTATAAAGCCTTTTATAATTACATTTAAAAAAATAAATAAATGTGAAAAATAAAAATTTGAGCCACTTTCGTTAAGACAAAAGTAGGTAATACATGGTTATGGTTCATTTTTAAACATTTTTAATCTGAAAGATTTATACACATAATAAAGAGCACGTTTTAGACTGTGATTGTTATTATAGTTAATAGATATGATTTCTTTGTGCTGGTGTTTTGGAACTTTTCCCTTTTTCATGTAGTGTTACGTCAGAAATCCGTCATTATAATTATAATCAATGATATAAAGGTGACAGATCAGCGGGTGAGCTGGTTATTGTGTTTTATTATTTGACCAGTTTGTGAGTTCTGAGTGAAGACGGTGTCCCCGTGTGTCTCAAGACAGTTGTTTTGGCTTTGGTCTCTGAGTGTGTCATGGGGATGTTTAATCCTGAAAACAGCATGTTTATGAAGATAATAACGCTCTTCAGTCGCCTCAGTGTGTGATTCCACTACACCGAGGGCTCGATGATGTCATGCAGTGGTATAACACAAACAGAATGTACAACTACACATGCTCATTTATTCACACAAATATCACTTATTTCATCTCGTTTCATTCCAGCAAAACCTCAGACACTCTGACTGACTTCAGTAAGTCTACAGTAAACATCACGGCGCCGTTATTACGGCCGAATCAGTATGCCATCACGTCTGTCGCACTAACATGTGGATTTGAATTTTGCCGATCTGAATTTGTCGGCGTTATTTGTTACATGTTATGAAGTGAAATCAAATTGAATTTAAATTGAATTTGTATGTTAGGCTCACCGAATTCAACCTGAAATTATTATTATTATTATTATTTTATGAAATGTACAATAAGATGCCATTTTTGGTTGAGTAAGGGCCAGTGTTTATGTTCTCGGAAAGCTGCAGTGATTTACACAGTAAATGTCATTTCTACATTCGAGGAAATACAGGAAAGTTCACTACTGTTAGCTTCACATAATTTGTAAAGTGAGCAAGGAATCTCAGTGTTAAGGTTTACTTTGTGATGAAATTACAGACATTAATATCAACTAAACTAGACTACAGTCCAGTGTTAGAGGAAAATTATTATTTTTTAAAATTACAGTATTACAGTTTTCCTAGCTGGATTATCCGAACTTGGATGTTATTTTTCTCAGAGCCACTCTTCACCCAGACTAAAGCTTATTAATACTCAGGTGATGAATTCTTCTTTATGGACTCTCAGTACTCAGAGCTCAGATATCACACAGTGGAGGAAGACACTCAGTGCGTCTCGTACACACTTTATTTTATCAGAGTTTTTGCTGTTGAACAGGTGACGCATAACACCACGATGAAAGTGATGGTGGTGAAGGTTTATAAGAACGACGTGGATCAGGACGGCATCATGAGAGAGATCAGCCTCCTGCAGAAACTCTCACACCCCAATGTGGTGAGGTGAGTCAACATGCAAATGTGTTCAGGGTATCAGTTTTTTTATTTGTAGTTGCAAAGTTTTGTTATTCCTTAATTAATCCACTTAACTATGTACCTTAACCTAGCTTTTACTTGCAGCTGCTAATGAATTCATGATTTCTGAATTCATATCTGATCATCAGAATCTGCTCGCCTGATTGTGGGTGTTGAGAACTGTCTCAACATTTAGCACCCTGTGACCTCTGACCTTGGATTGGGATTTCAGTTTGAACCCAAATGCAATAGTTCAGGCAAAATTAAAATGTTCACAGTGTCCCTTTACACCAAATACTGTATCAGATCTCGGACCAGCAGAGACGTGTTTGGTGCATGGGGTTTTACCTTATAGCGCCAGTCCTAAATGGAAAAAAAAAAAAAAACTTTAATCACTAAAAGTGAATATCACGCTTTGGTTTAACTCCTCAGTGTTTACACTGTCATGCACATTATTTGCATGATATATACATTTTTTCAATGTTGCATGACTGTGAGGAATAAAACTGTTTTGTATAATTTCTGAAGGTATCTGGGGATTTGTGTCAGAGAGGATAAACTGTACCCGATCCTCGAGGTGAGTTTTATTTATTTATAATCTAAAAATGTACACATAATAATATATTCTCCATAATATACAATAGTCTGGAAGCTCTTTAGAAATTATGTTCATGCTACAGTGTGTAACATACGGGATTTAGAGGGAAGGTTAGGAACCATGGGCAGACTATTTATTTTAAACTAAAACAGTCCAGGGTCATACAGAAAAGGCACATCAACAGCCATAGGCTTGTTGGCTGGTGGGCATGGGGGCTTAGTGGTTAGCACATTTGTCTCGCACCTCCAGGGTGGGGGTTCGATTCCCGCCTCTGCCCTGTGTGTATGTTCTTCCTGTGCTTCGGGGGTTTCCTCTGGGTATTCTGGTTTCCTCCCCCAGTCCAAAGAAATGTGCTGTAGGCTGACTGGCATCTCTAAATTGTCTGTAGTGTATGAATGGGTGTGTGTGTGTGTGAGTGTGTGCGCCATTGTGCCCTGTGATGGGTTGACACCCTGTCCAGGTTGTCTCCTGCCTTGTGCCCTGAGTTCCCTTGGGATAAGCTCCAGGCTCCCCACGTCCCTGTGTAGGATAAGCAGTATAGAGAATGGATGGGTGGATGGGTTCAGGCAGAAGTCAGAGCACAGGAAATACACAGAATATCAAAACCGGACAAACACGACAGAACCTGTTTATTTAAGACAGACAGGACACATGCACACTACATTTAAGGAGGACACTTTAAATTATTTTTAATAATTAGAAGTGTAATTGTGTTAAGGTGTCTATGTTTATAACTACATAACACGCTACATAACACAAAAATGACATCTGTAGATGTGAAAACTTCAATAAATGAATAAATAATGAATTAAGATTGCAGCTATTAGGTGATCCTCCTGCTTTTAAAGAAACGAAAAACATAAAGGCTTGATCAGGTTTCTCTGTCAAGATTTGCGTGTGTGTATACCCAGTATGTAAGCGGAGGCTGTCTGGAAGAGTTCTTGGCGAGGAGTGACATCACACTGTGTTGGAGAGAGAAGGTGGAACTGGCCTGTGACATCTGCAGAGGGATGACCTACCTCCACTCCAGAAACATCTACCATAGAGACCTGAATTCCAAGGTCAGCGCGCAGAGACACTGCAGACACACACACACACACACACACACACACACACACACTCTCACACTCACACAGACACGCACACAACCCTATGTCCACACTAGCAGGTGAAAAGGTGTTGCTTGTGAGTGTATTAGTACTGTCCAACATTCTTGTTTAGTGCAGATGAGAAACAGTAGAAGCTGTGTATGTATGTATGTATGTATGTATATATATATATATATATATATATATATATATATATATATATATATATATATATAGCTTCTAAAGCTAAGTAGATGAACACAAATGAAATAATGTACTAATCAGTATGAAAATTGGTTGTCTGAGTTCCCTGCTTCATGCTAGGCTTTGCACTCGCTTTGTTGACATAGCAAAGCACAGCAAACTAATTGTCCTACCTACGTAGTACGTACCCTGACCAGAGGCACTAATGATCTCTGCTACTTCCTTCCGAACTTTTTTTTTCTTTGTAAGGATAAAATGAAACTGTGAAGTTTTTCCTTCTATTTTTCCACATTGAATAATCTCTAATTTGTGTGTATAACCAGACAACTTGTGCATGTAAACAGTATTATGTTGTGTCCCTGTACACGTACATGCCATTTTTTAGCTCTAAAGTTCAGAAACTGGTGGTTTGGAGACCCATTTTAAATGCTGGTGTGTAGACAGGTTTTACTGTCTCTGGTTGCCAGGATGCAGCGACCAGTATTGCACACGTCTGTTTATGAGAGACACGGAAATGTGCAGTCCATTATAATGCTAATGCAGGGCTCCTGTACAAAACATTTCACCTCCCATAAAGTCAGGAGCATTACTTTAATTCACATGAAACATGTTTATAAAGCCGTTTTGGATCATAAACTGCTTCCAAAAAAAAAAAATGACACCGGACAGGAAAAAGGCTCAGAAATGAATGACATTTTTATGCTAATTTAAATAAAAATCAAGATAAGAATACACAATTCAGCTGACAATCCTCACCCTCTGTTCATCCATAAGATCCAATAAAGTAAGGAATAAAACACCACAGGGTATACTGTTACAGTGCAATAATAATCAGATCAAATAGTTGATTATTTTCCTATAACAGCACATATCCTTGCTCTGAAAGACAGGGTCTACTTTCTTTCTTGTGCCTTTGTCCAGGAGGGAACAAGTTTCCTGAAGTGTAGCAACCTTTGGGGTATAAGAGTGATAAGGCCTTGGGCTCCTATAAATTTGGACAGCTGGATTTTGTACCCCTGTGACAAGGTCGTCAGGACCCATTGATCTGATGTAGTCACTAGGCAAGATATTTGGCTGTGAAACAACCCACTGGCAGCCTCACATTTACTAGTGGGCTTTTTGGTGTCTTCATGATGTAGGGGCACTGTTTAGGGGGTGCAGGGATGCAGGGCCCTCTTGCATGCTGCAGGCAGTGTGGACTGTTCCAGCCACACCTGATGCCATGCGTTAACCAAACTGGCAGAGAATATCCCAAACTTTTGAGCCATATGCCCTGCTGCTAGAAGTGATGCCTTCATTGACTCCAGGGTAGAGGCCGTTCTGCAGTTTGGAGGAGCGTCTCCAGCAGAGATTTTCCATCTGTAAAATCATCAGAGTTGGCCATGTGTGTCAAATGTGGGGTGAGTTCATAAGCCCTTTCTAGCCAGTTGTCAGTACATCTATATTCAATATTGGGAAATTTGGTCCCTGAAGATATATGATGATTCATCTGGTGAAACCGAGAGTGATGCAGTGGAAGGGTCCACGGTGTCTGTGAGCTGCTGGATACTGAACTGGGTCACTTACTCACTTACTACATGCTGCCAGAACCAATGACAAGAAAAAAATTTCTGGCTGAAAACGTTTTCCAGATGCAGCGACAGACATGCCATTCTCATGTGTCTCGCTCAAGCATTACTCGTGCAGTTTGGACTTTGGATCTTTGGCTGGTGGGCACGGGGGCTTAGTGGTTAACACCTTAGCACTTAGTGATTAGCACCTCCAGATGGGGTGTTCGATTCCCACGTCCGCCCTGTGTGCGTGGAGTTTGCATGTTCTCCCCATGCTTCAGAGGTTTCCTCTGGGTACTCTGGTTTCCTCCCCCAGTCCAAAGACATGTGTTGTAGGCTGATTGGCATCTCTAAATTGTCCGTAGTGTATAAATGGGTGTGTGAGTGTGTGTGATTGTGCCCTGGATGAGTTCATCCAGGGTGTCCCCCGCCTTGTGCCCCAAGTCCCCTAGGATAGGATCCAGGCTCCCTGTGACCCTGTGTACGATAAGCGGTACAGAAAGTGGATTGATGGATAGATGGAATATCTTGGGCTATGAGAGAGTTTTGTGATGCATCTTGGGCTTTTTGTCTGTGTGTATCTGCCAGTGTCAAGCCCTTGGTTTTATGATTCGCAGCTTGGCCATATCGGATGTGGGTGACCTCAGAATTTGTGGTCTAGGCTTGCTAGTCACTGTCGGTGAGTTAGAATCGGCATAGCCTCATATTTGGTGCAGGGGCGGCATCCAAGCCAAGGGTTGTTTGACATTGAGGCATTGTCTACAAGGCTGAGGGTCATCCTCTGGCTCTAGGAGGTTCAGGCACTGGTTTGTACTATCATAGATCCATGCTAGGTCAGGCAAAAATCTGCTTGGATCAATAACCACGAGTCCACAGGCCAAATGCAGCATATGAGCTGTGTCTGGTCTGGCGCAGCTGATGCTGTTCGGAGATGGACGGAGTACTTTCTGGTCTGTTGTTGCTTTTAGCTCCAGTTGTCAGTGGGAAAAGGAGTTAAGGACAACTCCAAACTCATTAGCCGTGGTGCACGAATGGGCAACTCTGTGGCTTTTTAGTCGGAGGGAAGAACATGCTTGAGCCATGTCGTGATAATGGCTCAGAGTGAGAGCTGGTGTGAGCCATAAGCAAGATGGTAAACTAGAGCCTAGCTACCTTGGACACCACAAAGTGTAAGCCAACATGCTAAGCCAGCAGTAGCAATTCTAGCTAGCAGTCCACAGTCAATGCTCAGATAGAAAAAGGACTGGATACGGTCACCACTATGGAAGGAAAGGCAGAAGAAAAACTGAAGATAAAAACAGAGTCTTTATCACAGCTTTGGGGGACAGAAATCTGTAGAATGAAAACAATAATGTATTAGAATGCGCGTATTAATATAAACCTATGATTTGTAGCTATACTGCTGTGAGATGTCTGACCAATCAGAATCCAGAATTCAACAGCACTGTGGTGTGAGACAAGATAAGTAACCCAAACATGCCAGGTCCATCCTGTTCATCAGCTTGCTCATTGTTGTTCCAGGTTCGGATTTCACCATGGTGCTGGACAACAGATCTGCACGGAGATGCGTCAGTGTGTATTTTATTATTTAAACACGCAGGATAGATTCTGTTTCTGTCCCTGTTGGAAGCAGAAACAAGCTGCTTTCCTTGAGATGCATACAGGTTGCACAATAAACTGGGTCTCTAAGTTTCCATTAGTTTTCCACTGGATCTACAAGGCTAAAATGTAAGGAAGCAAACTTCACACACTGAACAGGGGAACACTGTGGCTCAGTTGTTCTTGTGAAGCTCCGAGTTGTATATTATTGTCTGTGAGTTTGGACAGGATGGGTCAGAGACAAAACCTTTGACAGGGAGAAGTCGTGTCTGTCTGTCTATCTGCCGTTCTAACATGTTGGTGGTGAAAGTTTTCCGGTATCAGATGAATAACTGACCAGTGGAGTGAGTTAAGGATGATCACCGAATGAGGAAGGAAACACATCACTTCCCTCTGGTGGTGATTCAGAGCTATTGCACATATCAGCATAATGACATACAGTTAGACAAAGAGATACATAATATATCTGTCTGTCTGTCCATCTGTCTAGTTCATCATAAAGATGTAATATTGCACAGCCCAGAACATGACACTGCTGTTTTTATCCTGTCTGTCTGTCGCTGTGTGAAATCTGAACTCGTGTTTGCAGAACTGCCTGATCCGAGTGACCGCACAGGGCAGAGAGGCGGTGGTGACAGATTTCGGTCTCGCCCGGGAGGTGGTGGAGCTTCCTGTTAACAGTCCTGACAGGAAGATGTCCTTGGTGGGTTCTGCGTTCTGGATGGCCCCTGAGATGCTGAGAGGGGAACCGTATGACCGCAAGGTTTACACACCTTACAATTTAATCAGCTTTACTGTGTGTGTGTGTGTGTATATATATATATATATGTGTATGTGTGTGTGTGTACCTATGGTGCTTGTCATTGACAGATTTGTCTCAGTGGGAAAATGAGAATTAAATTGAGACAGAAATCCCACTCCTGTGACTAATGTAAGCTAGTTAAAAAGCTATCTATGTGCTTACATGTAAGAATACAGTACAATAGAGCACAGTAGAAAACACAGCTCAAAGAACTGAATTCTGATTGGCCTACAGTGGATGACTGACAGATCAGACAGATCCTGAACAGACTGTTATACTGATGATACTGTAGTAGTGTAATTCTTAAAAATCTAACCACTGAAGCATTTTCTTTCTTTCTTTGCTGATGTCTTTGTTTGTTTGTTTGGTTTTCTTTCTCTAACTTTCTTGAATCTCTTTTTTGTTTCTTTGTTCCTTGTTTCGTTCTTCTTTTTTTCCTTTCCACAATAAAGGTGTAAAATAATGGACACTTGATCCTGAAGTGTTTTCCATTTCAAACAGTTTTTCCTATAACTTATTGATGTACGTCACATTTAACTGAAGTGATATCCCATGTATCTTTTAATGAAAGTGAGCTGTTCTCACTGTCCTTCCTGTCAGTGTATAGTGGTATCTGTTTCATGATGCTGGGATTAAAAGTGAGATGCACTCAGTGTCATACCAACCCTCTGTCTGACCAATCACAGGTGGATGTTTTCTCCTTTGGGATCATGTTGTGTGAGATTCTGGCTAGAATTCCCGCTGACCCAGAAGTTCTGCCTAGAACGCAGGTAAAAAGCCAGCACACACTCAAACACACACTCCCGTACGTGCACACACACACACACACAAATATAGTGTACATCTGTGTGTCTCCCCCCTCCAGGATTATGGTCTGGATGTGGAGGCATTCAGTGAGCTGGTACAGGGATGTCCACAGAAAGTTCTGGAGCTCTCAGCCAACTGCTGTCAGGTGAGCAGGAGAGACGGCACAGAGAGAGATGGTACAGTCAGACGGTACGGAGAGATGCTATGGAGAGGTGATACAGAGAAACAGCATGGAGAGATGTTACAGAGAAATGGTACAGGGAAAATGTACACAGAGATGGTACAGAGAGATAAAACAGAGAGACAGTACAGAAAGAGTACAGAGAGATGATACAGAGAGATGATGCAGAGAGACAGTACAGAGAGATAAAACAAAAGACAGTACAGAGAGATAAAACAGAGGACAGTACAGAGAGATAAAACAGAGATAAAACAGAGGACAGTACAGAGAGATAAAACAGTAGACAGTACAGTAGACAGTACAGAGAGATAAAAGAGAGGACAGTACAGAGAGATAAAACAGTAGACAGTACAGAGAGATAAAACAGTAGACAGTACAGTAGACAGTACAGAGAGATAAAACAGAGATAAAACAGAGGACAGTACAGAGAGATAAAACAGTAGACAGTACAGAGAGATAAAAGAGAGGACAGTACAGAGAGATAAAACAGTAGACAGTACAGTAGACAGTACAGAGAGATAAACCAGAGGACAGTACAGAGAGATAAAACAGAGGACAATACAGAGAGACAGTACAGAGAGCTAAAACAGAGGACAGTACAGAGAGACAGTACAGCCACGTGGTACAATGAGATGGCACTGAGATGGCAAAGTGAGACGATACGTTGAGACGATACGTTGAGATGGTATGGTGACACCAGCATATCTCTAGGGACGCATCTCCATGTCAACATCTTGTGATTTCCCTGGACAGCATTCAAACACACCATCTGACAACCTTGGAGTAACTCTGGACAGTCATCCTTCTCGCCTCACGTCGCTAACCTGACTCGGCCGTGTAGATTTCTCCTTTACCACATCAGCAGGAATCTGTTCTTTCCTGTCTACAAAGGCTACTCAGGTGCTTGTTCAGTAACGTCATCTTGAGACTAGTCTACTATAACTCACTCCTCGCAGGTCCAATCCTTGTAGCTGGTCCAGATTGTAGCTGCAAGACTTGTTTTCAACCCCCCCAAGTTCTCTCATTCTACTCCATTGCTGTGTTACCTCCACTGGCTTCCTGTAGCTGCTGTATCAGATTTGGAACACACATTCTTAGGTAGGTACAAAGCCATTTCTCAGAAATGGACCACCTACTATAAGGCATTTAACACACCATGGTCTCTAGTTCGGCTTGACTGGACCGACAATCCCTCAGAATACAAGAGGACATGCATGAAGACTCTTCTCTGTCCTGGCAATGTGTTTACATTCTTCTTCAGCAGCCTATGGGCTTATTGGTGCTAGTCAAAATGAGCATAATGCCAGTGGTCCAACAAAAAGAAGCATCTTAGAAGTTTTAGGTTTTAGAGATAAACATTTTTATGTAGAGAGTACGGCAAAAACGCTCGAGGCAGCGTAATGAAACTTTATGGAAATATAAATGTCTGCTGTAGCGATTTAGTTAATTTAGTTCCATGCTAAACCAATAAATTATTCTTTACATTCAGATGGATGCATATCGCCGGCCGTCCTTCTCTGACCTACTGGAAAAGCTAGAGGACGTTGCGGAGAATTTGCTGCCTCCAGACTGTCCTCTGACCTCAGGATGACCTCTGAACCCAGGCTTACAGACATTACAGACCCACAGAGATGGACAGGACCAGGCTTTCTGTGATGGATGTTGACTCTGCGAGTGAGTGTCTGCTGCATGCTTCAGCCTTTACGCCTCACTTTATTTTTGAGGACTTGTGTGTTTCGGGAACTGGACCGAATTTCAAAAAGGACCTGCTACTATACACCATTCCTCATGCAGGCTAATCAGGGTTTACTGCAGGAGGCAGGAATTAAAGTGGCAGTGAACCATATTTTATGTTCATTAGGGGATTGTTTTGATTGTGTAGGTGGGCATATCCGTGAATAGTTCACCCGTTTTGTATGATTTGGAAACACTAACTTGTGTTTCCAAATAAGCAATATTGAGATCGATCTCCAGACCAAAAAATAAAGATCGTCTGATGCTGGTGAGGTGGATTGTAATAAAAACACTACCAGTGTTTTTTAACTCTTTACCTCAGCTGAAAAGATGTACTTCCTGTAAGGTACCTTATGTATGGGGCAGTGATGGCTTGGCGGTTAAAGCTCTGGGTTACTAATCGGAAGGTCAGGGGTTCAAACCTTAGCACTGCCCAGCTGCCACTGTTGGGCCCTTGAGAGTTAAACCTTAACCCTCTCTGCTCCAGGGGCGCTGTGTATCATGGCTGTGTATCATGGCTGACCCTGCGCACTGACCCCAGCTTCCTAACATGCTGCGGTATGCGAAGAAAAGAATTTCACTGTGCATATGTATATATGATCAATAAAAACTCATTATCATTATCTCTTTAAGGAAAAGGACTGAAGTTTGCAGCTCTGCTCCAAACTGGGGTGGAGCTTATTTCAGGACCAGAAAAATCCTGAAATGAAGAAACTAGTGAGATCCGTTAACTGCATAGCGACATCAGTTTTTCGCATATTCTCAAGTGAATATGATCATTATGATCATTCTCTAAAGATTTAGGTAAAGATAACATTGTAGTTTGAACCATGTCCAGGAGGGGCAGTGTTTTATTTGTCCAGGCCAATTGTTAAAATAAGGGCTGGAAACACAAGGCACTCAGTGATGAAATGGCAAGTAAACAATTTCCTCCCTAAAGATAAAGGGTTAGCTTAGCAATTTAACTGTCAGTAAGTGTTTATCTTGTAGACGAGACTAGACTAGACGGTGAGTATATTTTGGCATTAGGTCATAGTGTGTTGAGACATGGATTCCCAATGACTTGTTTCACTGTGATTACCACCAGGAGGTGCCAGAGTCTACACCACACACCCCCACACCCCCACACACCCACCCACACACACACACACACACACACACACACACACACACATCCAGTCCCAACACAGCATTTAGAGCTGTGGATGAATTGAAGTCCCCCTTTGCAGCATTGTATTTCTCTCATTACAAATTTTGAATATTTCATCATGAGCTCAGTCAGGAAATTTCGGTTTTCCATGTTTTACTCCTGTCTCGTGTTTTCAAGTTCAGGGTCACTGATTCATTCGATTGTCAGCTAAGTAATATTGCTGTAAATCTCCTTCTCCAGCCAGTGGCCATCTTTCACTTTCCCAATCATTTACACATCACCCCCTTTTTGTTGCAACTACTGTTTCCATGGTAACCAAGACGTTTTCTTGCTCTGAATGCTGTTATTTCGCTGTTTACCTTCTGCAATGTTCCGGTGAAAATTGTGTTGTTTTTTTAATGTTTACCAAATGTGGAACAAAAACCGTAACCCAGAATGATTTCAGTAACAACCATGATGAAAAGAAAATTACTGTTAGGACAATGTTCTATTACATAAGGTGCAAACATTCGCTGATGCTCAAGAAGGCAACACGATACATTAAAAGCCAGGGGGTGTAAACTTTTAAACAGGATGATCGGTGTAAATTGTTACTATTTTGTTTAAAGATCTTATTTTTTACATTTAGTACTGCCTTTCAGAAGCTATGTAAGATATACATGTTTTTTACATGGGGGTGTAAACTTTTGAACAGGATGAACAGTGTAAATTGTTATTATTTTGTCTTCTGGGAAACATGTAAATATCCTATGTAGCATCGGAAGAGCAGTATTAAATGAAAAAATAAGATCTTTAAACAAAATAACAATTTACACCGATCATCCTGTTTAAAAGTTTACACCCCCCTGGCTCTTAATGTATCGTGTTGCCTTCTTGAGCATCAGTGAATGTTTGCACCTTTTGTAATAGTCGTGTAAGAGTCTCTCAGTTGTCCTCAGTGTGAAAAGACGGATCTCAACATCATACAGCTGCTGTTGGAAAGGGGTCAAATATGCAGAAGATGCTGGAAAAGCAAAGAATGTGCAGGACCTGGAGGATTTCTCTGAAGAACAGTGGACAGTTTAACTCCTCAGGACAAACAATGGACTCTCACAAAACATAAAAACAGCCATTGATCATCCAGATAATGACACACAGGATTAAGAATAAATTGTATATAAACTTTTGAATGGGGTAATTTGTGTAAATTCAGTTATTGTGTCTTGTGGACTATATGTAAACATCTGATTATGTGACATTTTGCAGATTCTGCAAGGCGTGTGTAAACTTCTAACCTCAACTGTACAGGTGTAATCACTAAGAGAGAAAAGAAGACGACTGAAGAGGTTAACTTTAAATGTTAGTCAGGACAGAACTTCACTAATCTGTCTGTTTCTAATTTACACACACACACACACACACACACATTTAATGCTAAAATGGTAGCTATAAATTTAACTACATGAGCATCATAGCTTCAGTCCAAAACTATAGAAGCAAACATGTCTTAGCTGATTGATTACATGTGGAGTAAAGGGACCGTGTGGAGGTTTGATTTCCCTTCGCACACGTCTTTAACAAACACAGCCGAAACAACAGGATATTTCTGAAATCAAAATATTTAATAGGTACATATCAAGTATAATACCATGTATAAAATTTGGGATCACAATATGAAGCCATGTTGCTGCTGAGGCAGGTTGTGCGTCATCAGGTAAGTGTTTGCCACATCAACAGAGCTGCTGATGAACTAAACGAGAGATTAAACACTAGAAAAAAATAACGGCATGATCAGCATTTATGAGAATAACACATCAACTGTTTTTTTTTTTTATATTGTTTAAAAGTTTTCTCTTTCTTCAGTACGTGCTGTGAAACAGAACAGACACAGAAGGCAGAAAAGCAAAGCAGCGGAACGGGAACTAGAGCTAGAACCAGAGAGAACTGAAGTGAGAGAGAGAGAAACTCACACACACACAAAAAGGAATTTACTAGCATCACCTACTATTGCAGGGGGGTCATTTAAAAATATTTTTCCCAAGGGGATAAGAAAGAAAAAAAAAAGGAAAAGAGGTTTGCAAATCACAGTTAGCTGCAGAGACAGTATAGCAGTTCATGAAGCATTAATCAGTTAACTCATTCAAATAAAAAGAAAAAAGAAAAATCACATGCTCTCTCCCTCCACAAACAGGACAGACAATTGAGGAGCAAACATATGAGTGAGAACAAGAGAAACGGGCTCAAATCCTGGTTTTGCAGTGTCAGGTGTCTCTATGACAACAGGCGCATAGCGTAAGTTACGTTTGATCAGCCAGTCGTAAACGTTTTCCTTTTTTTATTATTATTATTATTACAAAACATAAGTTCTCCAGCATCTGCTAAACTAACCAGCTACATAAATGCAGGACTGCGATAACGCTAGTAAAATAAGTGCTGCTGTTTCATAGCTAATGCTCGGCTATTAGGCTACTACACTATTATATAGTATAATTAAAACCGGTATTTTACGCGAAACACTTCGCTGAATCGAAAAAGTAAAAATGAATTTATTTTTAAAAAAAGGCAAGTGGTGATGTCACAAGATTGAGTCTGCAACTGGCTGATCGGATTTAAGTTAAGCTCTGCCCTCGATGACCCAGTGATGCCTGTCACTGTGGACCTGTGACTACAGGTTTAAACGCTATTTCACTATAATGCTGACTTTTGCTTTGTGTGTGACTTAAAAAGTCTTGCTGGAAAACAGACTGACAGAATTACAGAAGTCCAGGGAGGCTATGCATTAATCATTAAAGAAAAAAAAATATCACGATCTTAACATAATAAAAGTTAAATAATAATAAAAAACCCACATTTATTTCAATTAAAAAAATAATATTATTGTATGAATCACAATTCTATAATCAATTTGTAAATGTGTATTTTTTGTGTATGATTTGCTTATAGAATATTTAGCCTTTAGCCCCGCCCCCTTTATCTCCCTGGTGCATTCCTATTGGCTCTCTTTCTCAATAACTTTAGAGCTGTAAACTTTAAGTTGTCTACATTTTATGTATGTGGATAGATTGTGACTCTTAATTGAAATGTGAATGTAATTAAAGTGTGTAATATAAAACGTAAATAAAGACACGTAAATGTGAAATTGCAATTAGTTTTCTAATGAATTTTCAATTATTATTATTATTTTTTTACAGTACATTTCACAAGTAATAAAATAACTCCGTACAAATGTTCATATTTTAAAATGACATTTAATCATGAATGATTAAAAACGATTACGTTAAAGATCTCAAATGCGATGGGTAACGTAACTAGCTGTTAGCTTTAGATGTCCTGTTTCAACCAGCTTGCATTAAGAAACCTTAACATTTATTTATTAAGGTGAAATGATGGACAGAAAAGTAAAAAAAATAATAATATTGCGTAACCTCTCTGGACTTGTGTGAATAAAAACAGTTAGTGGTTTTATGATGTTGACATAAACAGGGCATTCGAATGGCTCATAATCCCAAAGTGGTGCCTTTTAATTCAGTTTGTCTTCATGTCCTAGAACTATTCTAACACTATTATAATACTTCTGAACTGAATCTAGCACAATCTCACTAATCGATCAATTACAGACCTGCCAACCCAGAAGAGAAATAATGCGTAATCCTAATGGGTAATACATGTTCAGTATCGTCTTTTCACAAATCACCTGTCTAAGGTAGTAACTGGAGTACATATAGGGTTTTACGGTAAACATCAGGTGCGTGTGGGGGGAAAAGCTGCCGTCTGTTTTAGTCAAGATGTAGACAATAGAAAAGTTTACATGCACACTTTCTTTCTTCCTATTGTAGGAAAACTTAGTTACAAACAACAATAACAGTAATTACACTTGGCAGTACAGCGAGACAGCAACGTCTAATGTTTGCTTCGTCAATCTCACAAGAAAGTCATAGTGTTTTATTAATTAGCTTGGGTGTTTGTTTCTATTAATAGGTATTTAAAAAAAATTTTGTATGATGAAGCATAGAGTCTGACACCTTTCTCCAGCTTACAAAAAGGATCTTTGCAAGTGTTCTTACACATATGATAAGCGTCATCAGTGTTAATTTTTTGGAGCTCCTGCAGACACCAGGCGTAAAATAGTGCCAAAAAGTGGCGTTTTAGTTATAATGTGGAAGTGTGTGTGTGTGTGTGTGTGTGTTTTAATAAGAAAATGTGCGTATAAACATTCCCTGCCAAGTGCCTGGTAGTTACTGTAAATCCCTGTATAGACATGCACCCTGGTCTATAGAGCGCAGGGCTTAATCACGCTGTTTGAACAAGTTTTTGAACACCATGTTTATAATCAATTCCGAATGATCATTACCATTAATGTGCCATAGTAGTTTTAGTCTGGGAACTCTCAAGGTTTCTTCCTCATGTCATCTCGGGGAGTTTATTTATCCATGCCACCGTCACTTCTGGCTTCCTCATTAGAGATAAATTTATCCATTTCTGGAATTGATATATTTCTGTAAAGCTGCTTTGTGACCATGCCTGTTGTTAAACGCACTGAACAAATAAAATTGACTTGAATTACAATTATGTGTTATAGTCCCCTCCGAAATTATTGAAACAGCAAGGACTATTGATTTGTTTTTGCTGTAGACTGAAGACACTTGGGTTTGAGATGAACATGAGAAGAGAGTTTATAATTCTAGCTTTTATTTTCTGGTATTTATATGTATATTTATACCTGAACAATAACCCTTTGGTATAATGCCCAAACAAATGAATTGGCCTTGCCGTTCCAATTTCTCACATCCTTGTAGGCCTATTTTAAGCTTCTTCTTCTTTTTTTTTTTTGTTTGTTTTTTTGGTCAGTCACAATTTTAGGCCTTTTTTTTTTCCCTCTCTTTTGGCCAAAAACGTTTTGGTGGCATCCCTAATAAATATAGTTTGATGATGTTTACTATATACTTGTGTAATTTTGGAAATGGGACATACACTGATACAGATTATTTCACATTAACGAACCCCAAACATTCTCTGTTTACCATGACAGGACATGAGGGTGACACGGCAGCGGGAAAATGAACCAACAGATTACTAATGTGAGATGGGGGCAGGGGGTGGGGATTCCAGACAGTCAGTTAAAATCGGAGAGTTCTGTGAATCGTTCGGTGTAACTGTGAATCATTCCAGATTCATATGTTCATTAGCTCAACATATCTGCCATTTTTATTGGCGAATTATTGAATGACAGCTAGCATACTTCCGAGTTAGAATTCGTCACTCCTATGCAAAATGCACGAAGGTTGGCAGATCTGTGATAGAAAAAAATTGCATGTCTGTGGGACTGAACTTTGAAAAAAAAATCAACATAAGAGTGAGAAAAGCTGAGATACGCTAAGATACACCACAGTTGGGTCCTGATTGGACAATTTGGGGCACGAGGTACATTTTTCAGCCAACGCCGTTGTTCAAACCTGTAAATCAGCTTTTACTATCAAATGAATTTAACTCCACTTCACCAAGAACTGTATATTTTATCTGTTATCCAGTCGGTCAATCCTTTTCATGTGAGAATTGAACATTGACACAGATCCGGAGTTTACCTTTCTGACAAATTCTCTCTGTATATATTTCATCCCAAAGGTAGGACTGTGTTAACTACTAACACCTGATACTGAGTCCTGCTGCTCTTAGCCAATCAGAACTCGCCATTTTGGACTTGCATCTCGTTTGTGGATTTGTCCTAGGTTTAGAAAACTGATTAAATATAAACAGTCCCTGGTAGTAGCAATGCTTCCTTTAACCAAACATTATTAACCCAGCAACAATGAACATAAGCTAAACTGCTAGAATTAGTGTGCTGACTGGCTAACTAGGACTCAGAGTGTGTGCTGTGAAATATTATGTAATGAATATTCACAAAAATCACATATGAATATTTCCAGTTGAAACTTGAACTCACACTTTCCTGAAGCTGGCATAGTAGTTAGCAGCATTAGCTTAGTTGCAGGACATCCGAGTCAAGAGCCGCTAGCTAGCTAACATTAGCACAATAATAGCACGGCTAGGGTTGCCCCTGCTGGCTGGTCCATCTGATCTGGAATAGCAAAATAAAGAGTTTCTTTAGGACTGCACATACTCTGATGTATTTCCAAACATGTTAAATTGAAATATAATAATACCACTACAGTATTCATTACCTAGCTAGCTGTAGATCAGCATCGATTACTAAACAAAGCAATTAACACTCACGTACTCCTCGTTCTTGGATGGGATCCATCAACTTATACAAGGATATACAGTACAAAGCTAATTGGGTGAGAACGTGTTCAGGCTTGTCTGATGTGAAGAAGAAAACCAGAAACGGCTTTTAGACTAAACAAATAAAAATGGAGATTTATTGAGGAACACAAAATAACTAAGAGATAACTAACATCCCACTCGAGCATTAACTAGCCAGCTAGCTGTAGATGTTTAGCTATGCTAAAACAAAGCTACCTAGCTAACAAGCATACTAACAGTAATGTAATTATCACTGGATGAGATCCATGTCATCGATAATTTATACTTTCAGATACTTACAGTTATCATACCCTGGATATATTAGCTGTCAGGCTAATTAACTGTATGCGCTCATGTGCGAATCTTTTTTTCTGACTTAAAGAAGAACATCAGAAGTCTTTTTAGATAAACCAAACCAAGACTTAAGTGTAAAACATAAAGTAATGAACTGAATGAGTGAGATGTGTTCATCTAGCTAGCATACAAATAACACTTATTAACACTAAGATAATCAGATTTTGGGAAATTTTCCCTCATTTTCAATTTGGTCATCTACCATTACCCACCCAGCAGCCAGCTCTTGCCTATCACGTGACGGCTACCAACTGGGGAGGGTGAGGGCAAACATGTGCTTCCTCGGAGACATGTGAAGCCATGAAGCCACTGCATGTGTTTGACCTCTTGCTTATGCTGCACAGGGCATCGTAACACAAAGCGCTATCTCCACTCTTCTGAATACGAACTCACAGACACCCACGAGTGGCTAGTGTATTCCATCATATACAGCCATTATATAGATACATCACGCTGTTCAGCTGTTATAGTATTACATAACGTATGAGCTATTCTGTTAATAATAGCTCGTGCAATTTGAGTGAAAAAAAATTCAATGATTTATTGTGAAACAGAAAAATCAAAACTTACTAGGGTTAGCTAGCCAGCTAGCTGTAGATATTTAGCCATCCCAAAACAAACAAAAAAAGGAATGAACCTAATTGTAATCCGGTGTATAGCTAACTAGCTGGCTGTGATTAACGCATAACAGCAGGATACTGAATTACACGATTGTCTGAAAATGAAATCCATCTCTCACTAACCACCCCTAACGTTGATGCTTTGATGCCGGGTTAGCATTGTTTGGTTAAATTTCATCACTTTTGTGAAGATTTGCGAGCCATTTTTTCCCTGTTAGCAACAGATATCACTTGATTAGCATTAGCCATTAGTCCCGTCCTTAACAGATCCGTTGAACTGAATGAGCCGTCGCTAGTTTTCCGCCGCTCCTTTGAAGAGAGTGTGTTTGTGTATTTGTGTGTGTGTGTCCTTCAGTTGAGAGAAGTGTAAGGAGGAATAAACCCATGCACGACCAGCAGAGGTCGTGGTCATGGTGATGACCTGGGTGTCCTTGGGATACAAGTATCAGGCTGGTGTTAATGAAAGAAACATCTACATGAAACGTGTGTGTGTGTGTGTGTGCACTTTGTATGTTATCATGTTGGGTGTAGGAGTTAGTGCACTGATTGTGTGTGTGTGTGTGTGTGTGTGTGTGTGTGTGTGTGTGCATGTATGTGTGTGTATGTGTGTATGTGTGTGTGTGTGTGTGTGTGTGTGTGTGTGTGTGTGTGTGTGTGCGTGCAAGTGCCATTGAGCTGGATGGAGATTATTTCTGTCCTTGTCTCCAGTGACGTCTCATCGTCCCTTGCTGTATCCAGGAAAAAACTGATCCAGGAGCTGCTGCAGATTTTTATTCAGCACCATGACGTAATCTTTCCCCAAATCGTAGCGACATGCCGGGCAGGTGAACACTTCAGCTCGGAACGATCGGTGTAAGCAGGTCTGTAATTACAACAACACAACAGCAGTGTGAGATCGTTTGCAGGAACCGAGTCTATGAAATATAAAATAATGTGAGATGCACATATATTATTGTCATGTTTCAACTACGCCTCACTCTGCAGTGAGCTATCAATTCGACCGAAACCTGAGTATCCCCCCCCCCACTGAAATACATCATGTTAAGAAATGCAAGACTATTTCAAAAATAATAATGAATACTCTATATTATTTTCATTTTGTCATATTTTATTTACAAACCAATTAAGTTAAAATAATTCTAATGTAAATGTAAATTAAAGGTAAACTAAAATAAAACTACACACACACACACACCTTGCAGACATTGTGCTGGCAAGGTGTGGTGACAGGCTGGTAAGCGAGCTCCTGGCAGCACACGCACATGAAGATCTGTTCCACCTTACGCAGGAAGTTCTGCAAGAAAAACAAGAAGTAATGTGTGATCAAGAATAAATATAGCACAATTACCTGTGTGTGTGTGTGTGTGTGTGTGTGTGTTTACCGGTCCCTCAGTGAGGAAGCCCAGAGCTTCATCCCACACTTTCTTGTTCACATGATCCTCCTGTATAAGTGAAAGCTGCTGCTCTGATAACACAAATGCCTCCACTTCCTTTACCCGCTTTGCTTTGGGCTCCTGCTGCTCTTTACACACTGCTCCTACATACACACACACACACACAGATATATATACTATATACATAGTTCCTTAACATCAGATCGCTACTGCTGAAGAGGGTAAAGTGTCTCTTTGTCTCACACACTGACCCGTGTCTTTCGGTGTGTCCTCTCCTCCGTTCGTCTGTGTCTCTCCCTCCTCGTGCTCTGCAGGTTCCTCCCCCTCTCTCTCTTCCTCCTTTACCCTCTTCGGTGGCCGTCCACATCTCGGCCTTCCTCTTCCTCCGTGTCGTTTACCACGTGGGGATCCACCCCTTCCCCCTCGTACACTCGCCTCCTTCCTGCTCTTATTGGCCATTGCCTCCAAATAACCAGGAGGGTACTGAGAGAGAGGGAGGGAGAGAGAGGGAGAGAGAGTCATGTATATGGTATATAATAAAGAGGTGTGTGTGTGTGTGTGTGTTGTAAAGACAGTGCTGTGTGCCCCATGTCCTCACCTGCACTTTCAGTCCGAGTTTTTTGCTGCGCTCGAGTCCCTCGGGTGTCCACGGTGCAGGCTCCATATCATCACGTCTCAACAGGTAACGCCACACCAGGAAGCCGCACTTTCCGATTTCAGGCCAGTATTTGACCACCTGAGGGACGGAGAGACAAGGCCCCGATGAGTAAAACCAAAAACGTGTAGTCACATAAAAAGACATCTTTCCACCAGAGGAACCGGAGTCGATTTCACTTCCTGTTCCACAGCTGGAGACCAGGAACTATTGTGAGCATCGCTTGCGACACAAATTGTTGCTAATTGCTTCACAGATTGATTAAATGAGAGGCAGTGCAGTATGACAAGTTAAAATGCAACCCCCCCATGTGTGTTTTGTTACCTTATAGATTCCATCGTAGCGGTTTCCCTCCTCTGGTGCATACTTGCTGATTCGTCTGCCTTTTGAGCTTCGGATCACTCTGACTGGTTTCCCCGCCCTCCAATTACGAGACTCCGCCCCATCTTTATCATTCAGAGGGGCGTCACAGTTCAGAGCAAGTGCCCTGAGAAGTCAACAGTCACGTTTAAAAGTCAAATTAAAATTTAAATAATAAAATTAAAAAAAGGTTACTAGAGCACTTGTTGAATGCGATTAAAGTTGATGTCCAAGCATTTTGGATTGGACAGAAGAATCCTCACACTACACTTTGGCTACAGATACAGGTGCATCTCAAAAAATTGTACTATCGTGGAAAAGTTAATTTTTTGCTGTAATTTAATTCAAAAATTGGAACTTTCATATATTCTAGATTCATTACACGTAAAGTGAAATATTCCAAACCTTTTTTTGATTTAATCTTGATGATTACGGCTTCTCTAATCTTCTCTTTTGTAGTTTATGACATTTGCCTATAATCTAAACAGTACATTGGATTATTTTTAATTTATAATAGTACTGCATCAGAACGCGCAACTTTCTTTTCGGTTAATATTCAAATGTACGGTTTTGAGGAACTGAGCACTGGAGTGAAAGTTTCACTGGAGTAATAACATTTTAATTAAGAATATAAAATAGCAACAGCCTAGATGTTTCTAATAATCTGACGCTTAGTGCAGTCATTTTGCGTGGTACATTTATTAACCCAGCGCAGAAATCAGTGCCTGTGGCCTAAAGTGTAAGATCGTGTGAACTCAATTTTAAGACAATGTAAGACTTCTAAAGACAATGTAAGACTCCACTCTTCAGAAAAATCGATTGCACACACACCTTACAACTGCAAATCACATGCAAAAGTGTTTACACACATTTATTTTCAATTGTTCTCCATGAATTCCTTCATATGGGAAAAAAATAACCAGTTTTATTTTTAAAAATGGCTCATTTTGACCCCAAAACAAAACTGACAGGTTATAATGTTAATTTTATATTGCATAAGCATAAGTGTACTGCACCTGTTCATGTGTGTTAGAGTCTGATCAAACGAGTGCTCTCCAATCCGCTTGTTTCCTGAAAGGTCGCGACCTCCACTGCCTGTATACGTGAACTCGTCACCCCGATCCTAAAACAGAAAGGTCAAAGGAATACGTTAAGAACACAGAATGCAGGGTTATAATTTTTTATAAACTTTGACTTTTGTAGGATTGCTGATCTGAGAGCAGTTTTGTTTGTCTTTCAGGTGCTGTGCCTTACACTGTAAAGTGACCCACAGTATACATTATAATCACTGCAACTGTTGAAATGCTTACTTGTTAATGTCTTCACAATAACCGCGATACTCCAGCAGCTATGACGGCTACGCTACATTTAGCCCGGTGCTAATGTCACACTGACACACAGGGTAATACAGGAAGGTAGCATTATCGGACAAACAAAGCCGCTTACACCAACATGACGAACACTTGATAAGACTACACCACCAGGGGGCTCTAAAGTGCCGATTTAGAGGAAGAACACAAATTACGTAAAATAAAAATGGCTGCCACATGAATGCTGCGTATTCTCCAGTAACCGCAGTAAGCCGATCCTAGGTCAGCCGTTGTGAAAGCGTTCAAAGATCTGCAGAGCTGTGTGTTAAAGTTGTATTATCCAGTGTCAGTCTGGTCTAAGGTACAGATTTCTGCTTCATAAAGTTCTTTATTAAGCTCAGCAGTCGAGCGTGAGATGTGAACATGAGAAGACGAAATTCAATCTTCAAGATCCTCCTTTACTCGCTACAAACGAGGCGGAGAATTTCAATCAGGAAGGAGAGAGAGAGAGAGAGTGAGAGAGAGAGAGAGAGAAGGAAAAAAAGAGTCTAGTACATTCCTAAACTAGAACTCATACAAGAGCAATGGGACAATCAGTGGATGAGGTGGGGAGGGGAACAGAAAAACCTACTAATCAAGAGAAAGAAGCAGAACGAGAGAGGGAGAGAAGAAGTGAATCGTGGAAAATAGAGGGGAAAAGTAAAAATAAAGAAAGAAAAAGAAACCCCATCATTGTACTTTGTGTGAGAGAGAGATAGCGAGAAGGAGTGTGTGTAAGATATAATGGAGTCAGTGAAACTCACCACTTCGTCTTCAAATCCTCCGGCCAGCACCAGCGAATAGGAGCCGTCATTACTGCGTCCATGAATCCCACCCACATGTGGCCTGTGCACCCCTGCCTCACTTACCTACACGTAAATAATAAAAAGTCTGAACAGCAGTCATGCTTGAACTGATATTTTACAAAAGAACAAAAAACAAAACAAAAACAGCTCTGAGCCTCCTCACACAGTGTCCTCACCTGCACACGAAATTTCCAGGTGGTTCCCACAGGAATTCCAGGAATCGGACCGTAGTGATTGGATGGGACAATGGTGCATTCTTTAGTACGACCCACACACGCCATTCCCTACAATATATATATATATATATACACACACACAGTCATATTTAAACAGGGGAAACATAAACAGAGCTAAAAAAAAAATGTTCCATGATGTCCTTGATTGATTAATACAAATTCGGTTACTGTATTCGGTGTCTGTTTCAGCCCTTGTAAACAAACAATAACACTGTAAACTGGATCCTGTATGAGACTGGAGGCCGGTGGAGTGAAGCTAGTACAGGAGTAATAGAATCACGTTTCCTGGCAGCATTATGAACCAGCTGACGGCCTGAGACAGAAAATTGACTAACTCCCATATTACTTGCATTGCATTAGTCAAGTCTAGATGAAATAAAAGCATGTGCATGTATCACACGTCTCCAAATCATTAAAAGTTAAAAATGTTTTTAATTTGGCAATATTCCTAAATTGATAAAAGCTGCCCATGACCACAGAATTAATCTGAGTTTAAAGCCAAATCAAAAATTACACCAAGATTACTGGCTTGTGAGTGTAAGTTGGAGGATTTAACTGGACAAAATTAGGCACCGCCCAACTTCTGAAATCCTCAAGACGGCCAAAAAGAGATTGTAACACCATCTCATGGCAAACGAGACGAATTACTAAGGTTCGTATTTGTTAACAGTGCCACTAAAAGCCAGTCCAGATAAACATGTAGTCTTTTTTATAACACAATAGTGTGAGAATTTTGCAAACCAAGATAAAAAGCTAGGCAATTAGTATCTTATTAAAGGTTAGAACATGCATACAACCAGGTCTTTATATTAAATCAGTATTACGTCCAGTTTTTCAACCCATCTCAGGGAAAAACACGTACCACTGCATTAAAATTTGTCCAAAATCAGGACTGCTGTCCTTATAAATATTATTAGAGGAGCAGAAACACCAACAAGAAATGTTGGTGAAAAAAAAAAATCAGGTCATCTCATTTCTGTGTTTATTTCGCACTTGAACGTTTTGGACTATGCATAGTATTTGTGATTGCGGGGGCAGGGGTGTGGTCGCACGTTGGCTGATGGATAGGAGGCGGGTCGAATCGGCAGGTAACGCGTGATTTTGACCTGTGTTGGATTAACCCAAGATTACTTGTGTGTGTTTGTGCTTTCAATGCCTACTGTAATGATAGAGATAGAGAGAGAGAGAGAGAGAGAGAGCGCGAGAGAGAGAGAGATGACCAGCACAAAGACGTGTGTGTGTGTTTGGTTGAATAAGTTGAATAATGCGAGCAAATCAGAGTACACGTTACAGGAGAAGAATGTGAAAAAACTATCTGCGTAGACAGAGACCTTATTTAGGTGTGCGAACTTACTTTATCTACCTTTTGTCTACTTCGTGTGATATATTTTTTGTGTCCGCGAGTTTTTGATTTTTTTCGGACATTTTGAAATGTTAACGGTCAAAAAACGATATTTACCGGCTAACAAAAACTCTGCTAGGTAGCCTGCTTCTTAATATTGTAAGGTGTCCATGTAATATGTGTGTCGTGTATCACATATCTGATTATCAGCACAGTTCTGTTGATAACCAGGTCAAAGGTCACTGTTCTGAGCGCGAATGCTGGTGTTTTCCATTAGCTTTGGTGGTGTGTTTCCAGGAATGAATGAGTGTGTGTTTTGATTATGGTGTTTCCAGTAACAGCATTTTGTGCTGTGACTGATCTCAGCCGAAACTGCACGAGAGGATATGACTCAATGAGATGTCACGTGTAAATACACACATAAACACACACAGACACGCTGTCTAATGCCACTGTTCACACACATACTAATCCCCCCTGCTGCTTTCTCTTAGCCACAGCACTAACGAGGAGCACAGGAAGTGTTTCCCTGTTATGAGTCACTGCGCAGTCACTCCGTGTTGGTACTAGCTGTCTAGTTTAAAACAGACTCTGTCACTGTAGCATTGTAGATTTTTATCTGCTTAGTAGTAAATCGATATAACATTCGTAAACATTAGCTAGCTAGTTTGGTTTGGGGTATAAATAAATAAATATTTACAGCTAGCTGGCTAGCTACAGTGCTGTGAAGAAGTATTTGCCCCCATCCTGATTTTTTCTGTTTTTGTGTATACCTTGTACTAAACTGTTTCAGAAATTAAAACAAAATCCGAGATAAAAGAAAGGCGACTTGAGTAAACACACAATACAGTTTTTAAATGATAATGTTATTTATTGAAGCAAAAAAGTTATCCAATACCAACTGGGCCTGTGTGAAAATGTATTTGCCCCCATAGTGACTAATTCCCCAAATCTATGAAAGTGCATTTATAATGGGGTTCAGTTGGACTAGACGCAACCAGGCCTGATTACTGCAAACCCTGTTCAATCAAATCAACACTTAAATAGAACTTTTTCAACAGTATGAAGTTGGTTAAAAGGTCTTACCCAGTAACACACTGTGCCAAAGTAGAAATAAATTCCACAAATGATGAGGAAGAAGGTGATTGAAATACATCAGTCTGGGAAGGGTTGCAAAGCTATTTCAAAGGGCCCTGGATGCCAAAGAACCACAGTGAG
The DNA here is from genome assembly GCF_023375685.1 of Ictalurus furcatus. NCBI lineage: Eukaryota > Metazoa > Chordata > Actinopteri > Siluriformes > Ictaluridae > Ictalurus > Ictalurus furcatus. The sequence continues at coordinate 19,114,857 of NC_071272.1, read as the reverse complement.
AGCCATTATTTTCAAATTGGAAAAACTCAGCACAGCAGTGAAGCTTCCCAGAAGTGACCGACCTTCTGAAATTCCTCCAAGAGCACAGCAATGACTCCTCCAGCAAGTCACAAAATAACCAAGGACAACATCAAAAGAACTACAGGCCTCTCTTGCATCATTAAAGGTCACTGTTCATGACTCCACTATCGGAAAGATAGGGGGCAAAATGGCATCCATGGAAGAGTGGCGAGGTGAAAACCACTGCTAACCCAGAAGAACATTAACGCTAGTCTGAATTTTGCCAAAACACACCTTGATGAAAGTGGATCTGTTTGGAAGACGGCGGTCCTGTTACATCTGGCGTAAACCAAACAGAACTCCACAAAAGAACTTCATACCTACAGTCAAGCATGGTGGTGGAAGTGTGATGGTGTGGGGATGTTGTGATGCTTCAGGGCCTGGGCAACTTGCAATAACTGAGGGAAACTTGAATTCTGCTCTCTACCAGAAAATCCTAAAGGAGAATGTCCGGTCTTCAGTCTGTAAGTCAAGTGCAACTGGATTATGCAGCAAGACAATGATCCAAAGCATAGGAAAGTCCTAGTCCTAGAAGTAAGCGAAAGACTGATCTCCAGTTATCTGAAGCGTTTGGTTGTAGTTATTGCTGCTAAACCTGGCACAAACAGATTTTAAGTTTAAGGGGGAATCCCCTTAAACTTAGGGGTAACTTAGGGGGAAATTAGTTTTTCAAATTGGTGATAGGTGTTGAATAACTTTTTTTTGCTTCAATAAAATAAAAATAAAATACTGTATTGTATGTTTACTCAGGTTGCTTTTGTTTGAAGTTGTATTTCGTTCTGAGGATCTAAAACTATTTAGTATGAGAGACACATAAAAACAGAATAAATCAGGATGGGGGCAAATACTTTTCACAGCATTGTAATTCTGTTGTGGGATATCTGTAAAGTCCTGTTGAAATAAATACGTTTGGCTTTGTTTAGTGTGAAAGGAGTTATTGGTTTCTTTCATCACTCCTCATGATAGAGACGGGAATCACTAGAAGCTCTATGTGATTAGCAGAGAAGGTAGCATAAGGCAGGATTCCGAGTAGTGGGATTTAGGATTAGTTTGCAGGTCTGTGTAACAAAACTAGCTCTATACCCAAACTCATATACTGACCCTATACACTGCTTTTAATGCTCAACATCACAACTGTCACTGTAAATATATTACAACATCAAGCAGTGTTCAAAACACAGCAGTTCTTTCAGCAGGCTTCTAAAAGTCCTAAAATGGTCTTATATTACGGCACAAGAATAGCTACAGCATCAAACACTC